>NW_005842682.1:413116-425829 GCF_000455745.1 Alligator sinensis | reverse complement strand
CAGGGGGTCACGCTAGATGATCTGTTCAGGTCCCTCCTGACCCTAGCTACTATGAAACTATGAACACACGATGCCAGCTCAGCTGCCTGTGGACCAGCCAGGTTGATGCCAGTGGTGTGGTAAATGGGGCACAGTCCTGCAACAATTACATTATTACTTGGCAGTTATTTGCATTATAACCAGCAATACAGCTAGTTTTCTGTGTACAGGAAGGAACCTAATACTCTTGAATGCTCTGCATGGGCACATAACAGTTCATAGCTGTGCCCTTGTACCCATTTGAAATAGAAGACAAGGGAAGTTATTTCATATGTGGCTTTAGATTACTTTTCCTCACTGTAGTATCTAGGCTTGCATGCTTCTTCCATTTTTGACAGTTTCATAGTAGTTAGTGTCAGGAGGGACCTGAACAGATCATCTAGCCTGACCCCCTGCCACAGGCAGGAATGAATGCTGGGTTCACAAGACCCCAGACAGGTGATCATCCAACCTCCTCTTGAATTTGCCCAAGGTAGGGGCGAGGACCACTTCCCTGGGAAGTTGGTTCCAGATTTTGACCACCCTAACTGTAAAATATCGCCTTCTGATCTCTAACCTAAACCTATTCTCCATCAGCTTATTACCATTGTTCCTTGTCACCCCAGGTGGTGCTGGGGAGAAAAGGGCTCTGCCTATTTGCTGTTGATCTCCCCTGATGAGTTTGTAGGCAGCCACCAGGTTCCCCCCTCAGCCTCCTCTTGCTGAGGCTGAACAGGTTCAGGTCCTTCAGTCTCTCCTCATAGGGCCTGTCCTGCTGCCCTCTCACCAAGCGGGTGGCCCTCCTCTGAACCCTCTCCAGGCTGGCCACATCCCTTTTGAAGTGCAGCGCCCAGTACTGGATGCAGTACTCCAACTGTGGCCTGACCAAAGTTGCATAGAGGGGGAGCATCACCTCTCTGGACCGGCTTGAGATGCACCTTTGGATGCATGACAAGGTATGGCTGGCCTTGCTGGCTGCGGTCTGGCATTGGTGGCTCATGTTCATCTTGGAGTCAAATTCTTTTCCTTATACGTTATTTTAGCAATATAAATGCTAGTACTCACATGTTCTAATATTTTTAAATTCTAAAGCAGAGAAGGCAGTTGAATTAAGGTACAGTTCATAAAGTTGTTTTTAAGACAAAAAGTTGTGGGAAATTATGAGTAAAGACTATGCTTTTTCCTCAACAAGTTAGTAAATTAGAGGGGGAGGAGAATAAATCAACACTGTTTTATTCTGGATACATTTATTGTAATTGTAGGCATGTCTGTTACTGAGTTCTGAATATTCTTACTTTTATCATCATCATTACTATTATACTATTACAGAAAAAGCTCTGTTATGCGGCATCCCCCGGGAATGAGGGATGCCAGATAACAAAATATGCTATGTTAATTGAGCGTTCCCAGCTGCTGCTTGTCCCGCCATGTCCTTCCACCCTTCCCGCCCTTCCCGCAGCATCACCACCCTTCCCGCGGGCTCTGCGGGCCCCACGGAACAGGGAGGCAGGCCCCGCACAGCCCCACACAGCTTGTTATGCCCTCCCGCCATGGGGGCTCAGCAGCACAGGCTGCTTTGCCCCGGGCCGTGGGAGCTCGGAGAAACCGGAAGTGCCACGGTAGCACTTTTCCTTACAAGCTGGCACGCCGGTTAACACAGCATGCCGGCTTGTAAGGTGCCAGTTACCAGAGAGTTTACTGTGTTAGTTTTAAACAACATGTAAGGGCTAAAAGATGAGACAGAGGGTGTTGATAATAGAGAGTTTACTCATAGATAGGGACCCATTAAATACACAATTTCACAGATTTCACACAAATCATGTAATTGGCAGTCTCCTGTGAAATAGCCGGGTCCCCATGAACAAGCGCAGAGAACCAGCCATGTTGAAAAAGCTGGCAAGGAGCTGGCCAAAAGGTGTCTCCTAGAAGAGTGGGGGAGGGAAAAGGGAGCAAAGAAAAAAAATGGCGCACTGCCCATGTCCTGAAGCAGGGGAAATAGGAGAGAGGCAGGAAAAGTTCCATCTGTCTCCAGAAGGGGAGGGTGGGAACAGGGGAAAGGCTGCCGAAACTACCCAGGGAGGTGGGGAGCAGGAAAAAGCCCACCAAAAGGGGTGGGACTTGCGGCACCACTCAGAGGCATGCCTTAAAATGGCGTTCCCAACCATGAAATCAGGGACCCTGACCATGTTACAGCTGTAATCAGCCGGTGGGGCCTATGAATTTGGTAGGTCCCTACTCATACAAGACTTAATAGCTCTGGTGCTGAGATTTAAAAAAAAAAAAAAGAGTGGGGGGGGTGTTAGGGTAGCTTGTCATATTTTATGCTTTAAAGTTGCACTTTTTTATAGAGTGGTGAATTATAGTATTGTTTAAAGTTTTCATTATACTCAGGATAAAGTTCTGTATAGCCTTATTGTTATCTGAACTTTTCATTTTGCTGGTGTTTGCAAGATCAGCTGGCCTTGTTTCCTGCAAGCAGCTTTATGGCCTTGAGTTTGCTCTCATGCTGTTTCTTTCCTTTTCTATCACTGAGAAGTTTTTCTAACACAACATCGTAATAGTTTTGTTACTAGCTCAAATTAACTGAACTTGGCACTAACCAGCTGAATCAGAGGGATGAAATGATTGGATATGTTAATGAAAAGCAATAAAGGAGATCAATGGACAATGCTTAAAGTAAAACACCGGAAAAAGGCCAAATTAAGAGGTGTGCTCGGAATGGGGCTGTTGAACAAAGGAATATGCTGACAGGATAAAATATGAACAATATGCTGACTGCAGAGAGACCAATCCAAAAGCAAGCAGTCAAGTTAAAGAAAAGCATAAAAGGGGGAAGCAAGGAAGTTAAGTATGTCATCATCATCATCTACATCTTGAATGCAGCTTTCAACACCTGTCTGGATCATCCCAGCCAACAAGGCACCCTTTGCTTCAGGAACTGAGTGGCTGTCTTTCTGTGAAGCAAAGTAACATCTGGGAATGGGTGGATCACTGTACTAAGTGTATTTCTCTGAATATAGAAACTGCTAAGATAATACTTGTTGTACAAATAAAGTTAGACTTTGATTTTAGGACACTGAGTTGTCTGTGTTCATATTTCATGTTCCATTTAAGGGTTAATTGTACTTTAACGATCCCTAAGCACTATCTGCTGAGCAGTGGTGCGAACAGGGTGGGGGAGGAAATAGAATTTATCAGGACACAGAAACAGAATATGACAGGGTATCAAGGATATTTACTTATTCAGTAACTACACACCCAAGAAACAGCAGGCTTATGAGTTTGTGTGGGTTTATTTTTATTAACCTACAAGCAGAGTTGTCATTTACAAAGTGAGGCAGCCACACCTGTATTTTGCCTTGCCAAGGATCAGAGCTTTCATTTAATATAATATTAGATGATCCTGAAAAACCTTTTGCAACTTTTAACTCTATTTTTGTTACGGTTTTGTCCCTCAAAAGTTTATTAAACCTAATGTAAGAAAGCTACCATTACCATCTTCCAGACCTTGTAGATGTTTTCCTACACTACTAGATACTCCCTGATAGCTTTTGTGAAGGGAAAAAAAGGATAAAGATCAGCACCACTTCATTCCTTCTGAATGACGATTATTTGCATTATATAAACAAGCGTTTTTTTTCAATCTGGGTCTTGCAGCACCCTGGGGTGCCTTGAGATCCTTTTAAAGGTGATATGGGGTGCCATACAATGATAGCACTGCTAGGTATGTAAACATGATTTGCAAGATAAACCCAGATATTTCAACTAGGAATCAATTCTGACACAATGTAGTCTTTCTGAGTTCTTTGTAACGTTGCTCTAGAATTTTTCTGTAATCAAAAAAAGTGAAAACTAAGAACCGGCATTTTGGAGGGGTGCCTTGAATCTAATGAGGCATATTTCGAGTCTAAAACTGTTGAGAACCACTGATATAAACTGTTGTGTAGGGGAGAGTATGAATGCATTTTGCCAAACAGGTTAAAAAGGAAGTCATACATTTAAGGATCTAATAATTATTATTTGAAGCACAGAGGAGTTAAAGGAATTAAGTGGGCTCCTACAAGTTAACTGCAATGCAAACAGAAATGTTACAAAATGAGAGGGGAAAAAAACATCTCAATGCTTTTTCACTGAAGCTAATAGAAAACTGCCAGGATCTTTGGTATGAACAGGAAAAAGCCTAGAAAGAATACATCTGCTTCATGCTGAGGAGCAGCTAGGGTGACATCAGCATGGAAAGTCACAAGATGCCCTATCACTGGTGATACACAAAGTCTCTACGTGTGAGATGTGATCAGCTGAAGGCAAAAGGAGTTAGGCAAAATGAGATCCTTGAATATTTAATTTCCAATAGTTAAACTGTAATTTAATGCTTCTCTTTGGTCCATTCTTAAGCTACACCACTTTTTGCTGTCCGTTTCCTTAATCTTGGCAGCTCCTGACACAAAGAGTAGCTCTATACAGCCATCATGTGAATGTGTATGATCTAGCTCAGTGATTCTCAACCAGGTGCCAGGAGATCCTTTGAAATGTATCTTTGAAAGTGTGAAGAGACAGGCAGATGAGGACAGGCTCACGCTCCAGGGATAAACAGCTCCGGTGCTTCCCAATCAACTAATGGGGAAACACCAGAGCTGTTCATGTCCACTGTGCAGGGGCTGGGCTCAGGTGGGGACAAAGACACTGACAGCAGGACTAAATGGGGGGTATTTCCTTCCCTGTACCTGCTTCAGGCAGGGAAGGAGGAACTACCCTTCTGTCATACTGTTGCTGCTTTCCCCTCCCTAGCTGAGCTGAGCCCCCACTCAACCCAGCTAGCTCTGGAGCTTTCCCATCCCTGGGCAGCAGCGACAGCCAGGAGAATTGGACAGGAGAGTGAAAAGGAGGAGAGGGGGCATACCTCTGAGCAGGAAGAAGAAGGGAGTGGGGATTTTCATGTGTTTTAGGGATGCTTTAAGGACATAAAAGCTATTTCCTGCACTGATGGGGGATGAAGGAGGCCGGGAGTAGGGGATTCAGCCACCCCTGCAGTGCAGGTTGCTGCTCCTGCTTCCCCGTTTGGGAAATCCTGGGCCCACTGCTATGAATTTGTTGGCATCCCCACAGTTCATATAGGACATCAGCTTTTATGCTCAGTCTACTTTATTAAATACTAGAAGTAACCATATAGCCAATGATTAATTGATTATAAATTAAACTGTAAATGGAAAACATCTCATTTATTAGACTTACTGTATTTTGCATACTACATGAAACTAGGTTTGCAGCCCAATCCTACTGGATGCTGAATAACCTCTATTCCCACTAAATATTCATTGAACCTAACAGGATAAAGCCCTTAATGCTTTTAAAATCTGTTTGTGTCATTCACTTGCTCACAGGAAATTGCAATTTTGCAAGTGGTAGCAAAGTGCTAGATACTGACTCAGCACTAAATAAAATTGGCCTGTTGAAATGGTATGTACAGCACGTGGTGTAAGAGTCACGAGAAAGTATTATTACTCGCAGCCAGATTAAATAGTTCACATAACAAACTACAGTTGATGCTGTTTTAGTAGTCATGGTCTTTGTACTATTCATATTGCTAAAGGCATCAGCACAGGTTTAAAGTGTTAAAAGAGAAAAAATAAGTATGGCTTTTCAACTAGTCTGAACAAAATTTTAATTTCAGCAACTAAACTCAAAATGCCACAGTAAATGGTATAAAGACGAAGGGTAAAAAAATCTAATAAAATTGGGAGTGTGTTTGAATATACTTTATGAAAGTAAATCTTGACAGAAGATAAAGCACACATCCTATAACTGGCAGTTTAAAGAATAGAAAGGATATTACTACCATTTTTGCCTTGACATATCATATACACTTTACTACTAGAATAAAGAAAAAGGCTTGATTGCCTATCCACAGTGTGTAGGAGATCTGAAAATAACAAGAAGTGTTTCATGGAACTTGGTGGTACCCTGAACAAAGTGGGTGGATCTCAGCTCTCTTCATGCCTTAAAGATGTAGCTAGTTTTCCTCAGAACAAAGAAACCTTTAAAAACATTTTATTTTTTAGCATCAGAAAGCTGTGCAGTTATCTATCCTTAAAGATACATTTTAGTCTCCTCATTTATCAAGGTACTTATTATCTAAAGCTTGCATCCATATTGTATGTGTTGGCCTCTTCCTCAGTCTTGTTGGTTGTTTCTTCCCCAACTTTGAGAGTCAAAAAATAAAAACAAAATTATGATAATCTTGTGTTGAGCATCCCTGCCATAGTTACATGTATGAGAAGCACCTGTGGGAATGCTAAACTGAAGCGTTTTGAATTTTGATCCAAAAAAGTTAGATCTATGGGACGTTATCATATATGAGAGTTCCCAGAAAATGTGTTTCCTTAATGCTTACAAACTTCCTTCTTTTGAACAGCACTTCTATAGTTCCAGTGGAATGTCTTCTTTGGCAGTCCTTTGCAGTCGAGGATGATTGTCTTCCATGATTGTCTTATTCTTGATTCGGTCCATGACACGCTGTTTCTGCCACTCCTGATTTTCCATCTCCTATTATTGTCGGGAGGTGTCAAAGCACTGAGATCTCTGCAGTAGACTCTTCCTCCGTTTGGGGAGGTCCTGGGCAACAGTCTCCCATGAGTTGCCATCAATGTTGCATTTTTTTTAAGTTGGCCTTGAGGACATCTCTGAAGCGTTTTCTGTGCCTTCCTCTTAAGAGTACGCCTTGGCTGAGCTGGGAGAATAAAACTTGTTTTGGGAGTCTGCAGTGAAACATCATGATGACACACACGGCCCAACAAAATTGATGCCAGATGATCATTGCCTCAATATACATGGTGTTTGCTTGCAGAAGGACACTAACATTGGTGCATCTCTCTTCCCACTAGATTTAGAGGATCTTCTGCAGGCAGCATTGATGGCACTTTTCCAACAACTTGCAATGTCTTCTGTACATTGTCCCTGTTTCAGCTCTATACAGCAAGGTGGGGACCACAAAGGCCTGATAAATCATGAGCTCAGTTTCAGATCTGATGTCACAATCTTTGAACGCCTGTTTTTTCAGGTGTCTAAGGGCTGTGCTTGTACACTTGAGGTGATGTTGGATTTCATTGTCAATGTCAGCCTTCCATGAGAGATGGCTTCCAAGGTACAGGAAGTACTCAACATTCAACAAGTCTCACTGTGGATCTGGATTACTAGAGCTGGGGACTGTTCATTAGGAACTTGTTGGTGAAGGACCTTAGTCTTCTGAATGTTAAGCATCAGTCCCATTTTCTTGTATGCTTCAGCAAAGACATGGATGATTGCCTGAAGGTCTGCTCCCAAGCGAGCACACGCTACAGCATCATCAGCATACTGGAGCGCAATGATTGTGGTCAGAGTGGTCTTTGTTTTGACTCAGAGTCAGCTGAGCTTAACAGTTTACCATCCATTTGGTAGTTTAGCTCCACTCCAGCTGGAAGCTTGTTAGCTGTGAGCTGTAACATTGCAGCAAGGAATATTCAGAAGAGTGTTGGTGCGATGATGCAGCCTTGCTTAACTCCTGTTTTAATCTCAAAGGGATCTGTGATAGATCCATTACTGAGAACCACCACTCACATACTGTCATGGAGCAGCGTAGCAGGGACCCATCAGAGCCCCATATTCACTGGGGTGATGATTCCCGGCATGCTTCCCAGGTGGCAGACTCCTGGCTGAGCCTGCAAATAAGCAGTGAGCCCACGAGTCGATAGCATGTTCCAACACGCCACCATCCTCTGGGCTGGGCTGGACAGGCAGTCAGTGGGCTCTCCCCAGGCTAGGTCGAGAGCTGGAACCTCAGCTCCAAGTGGACATGGATGTTATTGATTATTGCTTTGGGTGAAGATCTGGAGATGAGTGTAGAAAGGTCATATCTGGTCCTGAAAAAGCTCTTCTGACTGTAGTTCTAGTTTAATTCATCTCCTTAGGCTCTGTATACATGCTGGGCTACCTCAAATTAAAGTAATTTACTATTAAAGTATTCATTGTAAAATATTATTTATCAATTACTTTTTCATGAAAATAAATGTAAATGGATAAACAAGAGAGGAAATTTGAAATTTGAAGAGCTTTTAATAATTGTTTTTTGCTAAGTCTCAAGGGAATTTTACAGCAGAGACATCTTCCCTCAAAAACACCCACCAGATTAGATGAAGACACTCTAATCTGATGAAGTGGAAGCAGAATAAAACTTGAGTAAATCTTGTAGCACTGTGACTAACATCTTCTTACAGAAAATCTAATGCAGAAACTCATCACCTTGACCCTGTACCAAGGAAAAAGTATATGGGATCACTGATGTATAAAAATAAAGTTGCCTGTGTAAAATACTAAGTGTGTCAACATGATTTGTTATAAAACAGCTCACATTGAATGAAAGCAATACAAGCAGCAAATGTCATCCTAACCCGCAGGCTAAAGACCTACAAAGCTGTGTAGAGAATAAAACGCACGCAGCAATCTTCTTGCCGTGTCTCAAAAAAGAAAAATATTTCACAAAATGGTTGACTATTCTGAGAGAGCTGGTTAGTCCTCAAGTCAGGCAGAGGGCTAAGTATATTTGCACATTAGAAACTAACTAAATCAGAGATACATAATGAATAAGTGAATAAGAAATAAATGAGATGCAGTCCCTTCATAGTATCTAATGAAGGAAGCTGCTGCTTATGAAAGCTTATGTATCTCTGGTTTAGTGCCTATATAGAAAGTGCAAATCATCCTCCTTGCTGCCTATTCTGAACCATCCTATTAAAAATCCATGCCTGTCTATTCAGGCAGCCTATGCTTTAGATATAAGCATCGTCACAGGCAGATTAACATACGAGCCCAGGGGCCCCTGCCAAACAGGGACCCCAGATGCTCCCTTCCACTGCGTGCACCCTCCCACGGGAGGCATGGGGGGCATGTGCCCCCACATATTTGTGCATGGGGTGGATGCAGGCTGCTCTCCGCTTTGCTGCCTTTGCCCCAAGGGCAAGTTGTGCCTCACACTGCTGGGCAGGCAGGGGGTGTGGGGTCCTCAGGGCAAAGGCAGCAGGGCGGAGGTCCCTGACCCCACAGTAGCTAGCCCACCTTGCCCCACTCGGCAAGGGGGTCCCTTCCCACTCTGGAGTCCCTGCTGGGGTGTGGGGGGCCTCCAGTTTTCTGCTTGCCTGGGGCTCCAATAAATATTTATCTGCCACTGAACATTGTTTCCCAGCTATATTTTAGCTTTTTTGCACTTACAACAAGTGGGAAGGGGTTAACAAGGTAATTATGTGGTACAAGTGGCAATGACTGATATTTGTGACTATGAAGGTCAATAGGACTTTTTAGTGTTGTCTTCGTTGTCTTCAGTGAGGCCTGTATTTCACCCAGTGCAATTATAACCCACTCTGGGCATAGGAGCATGTTGGGGAGCTTACCTAGGGTGAGAAACACAGATTGGAGCTAGGAGGTAGTGAAACTGAAGTCTAATTTGAGGCTGTGTACTATGGTACTGCAAGAAGAAAATGCAATTTATTCCCCAAAAATGTGTGTTATAAACAGCTGAAAAGGGAGGAGAGCCTTGCTAGGTACATGTAGATGATTAGCAGAGTCTAAAGGAATAGCAGGAGTAATATTTAACTGTATTGTTAACGAAGAGTAAATATACCAATTAAAATGCCAGTTTCTTTCAAAGCAGCTTGTCTGTCATGTCAGAAATGAGTTTGCCCACATTAATAAATGACTCAGTAATGTTCAATGTATGAAAAGGACAACACAATAGGGACAGTTCACCATTGTCTATGTGCAAGTTTAATAGTAAACATGAATATTAACTTATTACTGTAATTAAATTCAAGACTATTATAACACTTTTAAATATTTTTTAAAATATCATTTTAGTTACCAAACAGTCAAAGGATTATTTTAAATGATAATATAACTCTGTTTTCCTGGCATAATCTTTGTGAAGTATTAATAGAAGCTAATCTTCAATTTCCAGCAAGGTCTACTAATGGAAAATGTACATAAAAAAAAAAAAAAAAAGATATTGTGTTTTGGAACATATTGTGTCATTTGGTAGTTTGCTAAATGTCACCACTCTGGTCAAAAATTCACAAGGGAGCAGTTAGTCATTTTCATGATTTACCAAGCTTGTACAGGAAACCCTCGCTATTCACGGGTTTGGCATTCACAGTTTTGAATATTCGCGGTGCTGCACCAACCCACGCTCTCTCCCCACTGGCAGTGTGATGACACTGTTACAGCGCTACCGGCGTCTGTGGGAGCTTCACACTTGCCACTGCTCCTGCTGCCGCCAGCTGGGAGGGCAGCTGTGCCCTCCCAGCCGCCGGGGGCACACACCGTTCATGGTGAAATCTGCAAATATGTCATTCGCAGGAATCTTTGGAATGCCTTGACAGAGGAGCAGAGGCCGATGTCATCTACTTGGATTTTAGGAAGGCCTTCGACAGAGTTTTGCATCCTATTCTCATAGGGAAGCTAACGGGCTGTGGAGTGGATGCCTACACAGTCAGGGGGGCGGCTAACTGGCTTAGGGACCACACCCAGAGAGTGGTGGTGGATGGGTTGTTCTCGGCCTGGAAGGAGGTGGGCAGTGGGGTCCTGCAGGGTTCGGTCCTTGGGTCGGTGTTATTTTATATCTTCATCAGCAATTTGGACAAGGGTGTGGTGAGCACCCTCTCCAAGTTTGAAGATGATACCAAATTATGGGGCAAAGTGAATACACCAGAGGGCAGGGAGCAGTTAAAGGCCAACCTGGACAGGTTAGATCAATGGGCGGAACTTTGTAAGATGCAATTCAACAAAGATAGATGTAAGGTGCTCCACCTTGGAAGGAGGAATCCCCAGCACACCTACAGGTTGGGGGATGTCCTCCTTAGCAGCTCAGAGGCTGAGAGAGATCTTGGAGTCATAGTTGACACCAAGATGAACATGAGCCGGGAGTGTAATGAGGTCATCAACAAAGCCAATCGCACCTTGTCCTGTATTACCAGATGCATGACCAACAGGTCGAGGGAGGTAATGCTCCCCCTCTACGCGGCATTGGTCAGGCCGCATTTGGAGTACTGCGTCGTTTTGGGCACCCTACTTCAAGAGAGAGACAGAGAATCTGGAGAGGGTTCAGAGGAGGGCCACTCACATGATTAATGGTCTCCGTGAAAGACCCTACGAGGGGAGGTTGAGAGATCTGGATCTCTTTAGCCTATACAAAAGGTGGCTGAGGGGTGACCTTGTAGCCACCTATAAATTTATCAGGGGAGGACAGCAGGGAACTGGGGATGCGCTGTTTACCAGACCGCCCCAGGGAGTAACTAGGAATAATGGGTGCAAACTAGTGGAGAGTAGATATTGGTCAGACAATAGGAAGAAATTTTTTACAATAAGGGCGGCCAGAGTCTGGAATGGGCTTTCAAGAGAAGTGGTCCTATCACCTAACTTGGAGGTCTTCAAGAGGAGGCTTGACAAACACCTGGCTGGGGTCGTATGACCTCGGTCCTCTTTCCTGCCAGGGGCAGGAGGTCAGACACGATGATCCATTGGGTCCCTTCTGACTCTATAATCTATGAATCTATGTATCCTCTGTGAATGGTGAGGGTTTCCAGTATACCATATTTGTGATCGGGTTGAGACAAAGGAGCGGACAAAAACTGCTGTGCACAAAACAGGATAGATTTGAACACAGGATACATTTGTACAGGTAGCCTTTCTCCCCACTCACATTCTGACATCCAGAGTGTTTTAAGTTACTTTAATAGGCTGTCATAGTTTTGAATGACAGGGATTGGCAGGTTTCTTTCTTCTGTTTGAGAATAATTGCTGCTTTTAAGAGATGGGGTGGAAGAGTGGCAGTACGAAAGCACAGCACTGTACAGAAATGTGTAGACGCATCCATTAACCTTGAAAAAGGACATCCAGTGATCCAGGGAACCACAGAAGAGCATCTAACTTGTGTTCTCAGCCAAATGGCAGAATCTACCGTACATGAAAAATAGAATTAGCGGTCCCTCGGATAAACGTGACACGCTGGAGAAGACGTAGCATAGTTCTTACAAAAGAAAATGCTGGGTCTCAAGTCTGCTAGAGTTTGCTGTGGGGGTCAAAAGGCAGATAGGAGGGACCCAGTTAATGCAGCGTACTTGGGTTTTTCTCAAGCACATCAACTCAGCGTTCAGTGGCAGGCAAACAAGCAAGTGAAGTGTGAGGACATAAAAGGAATCGAAAACGAAAGAGGAAGCATCGTTACACCAGGGTATAAATCCTCAAGCGCTGGTTGAAGTTCTGGCGGCCCAATCCCTGAAAGGACAATACTGCCCGGCCAGGCTGCCACCAGCTCCTTTCAAGGGTGCCGTAGTGTGAGCTGTGTGTGTAGGTACAACCACCTGCACAGGATTCGCAAGAGAAACCAGATGTCAGCCACCGCCAAAACATCCTGCCCCGCTGGCGTCTTTCTGAATTCTTGGTAATGGAAAATCACTGCTGTGTGGTTTCTCCTCTCGTCAAGCCACGGGAGAAACCACAGGGCTGGCGGTTTCCCAGGTGAGCCTGAAGTCTAGAAAGGTTCCGGACAAGCGCCCCGCAAAGAAACCACCCTGAACCTCTCCGGATTCACATGAGGCAGATAGAGCTAGCCGGGCTGCTGTGAAGTCAAGTGCAGGGCGCGAGATCCACCCTCACACTTAACCTCGGGCCCT
>NW_005842682.1:388086-412458 GCF_000455745.1 Alligator sinensis | reverse complement strand
CCAGGACTTAAAGGCCCCCTACTGCCCCCCATCCCAGGACTTGGCCCTCTGCATGCCCCCCTTCCCTCTGTTCCAGGACTTGAAGGCCCCCTTTTCCCCTTCCCCTCCCCCAGTCCCTGGACTTGAGACCCCCTCCCTGCTCCCCTTCTCCCCCTGCAGTCCATGTTCTCAAGATCCCCCTCACTGCCCTCCCAGTCCCTAGACTGGAGGCCAGCTCCTGGACCCCAGGTCCCTGGACTCAAGGGCCCTGCGTTCCCAGTTTCTGGATATGAGGTCCCTTCCCTGCCTCCCGCATTTTAGGACTTGAGGGGGCCCCCTCTGCTCACACCCCAGTGCCTGGAGTCTAGATCCCTTCCTGTCCCCCCTCCCTGCAGTCCCTGAACTCAGCCCCACTGTTGCTCCCTGCTGTCCCTAGGCTCGAAGACTTGAGCCCCCCCCCTTGCCCCCCATCTCAGGACTTGAGGTCCGTCCCTAACTTTTGTGAATAGCATGGCACCCCATTTCCAAAACGACCATGTGTTTTACAGTGCTTATCTCCTTACACGGGGCTGGGCAGTAGGGGTGGGGAAATCACCTAGGCAGGGACAAGCCTGAGCCTGACTCCTCTGCTTAGTGTACCTGCTTATTCCTCAAACCTCCCGGCACCTGTCAAAGGATCTGGGTACCCCAACACCCTGGCAGAGAATCACTGGTCTAAACTAAGTACCAGGTAGAACAGTGAAGGTTATTTTAATCCCATTATGTAAATGAAAGCAGTCACTTAAAAAGGGAAGTGGGCAGTAAACATCTGGGTCCAAGCAAAGTTGTTACAAGCAGCCCACTCTTACTGCAGTTTGTAAATGCAAAAATGTGGTGGAAGTAGGTATATCTATGTGTAAAATTGCAAAAAGTCTGGTTGTAGATATGACTTTCTGCCAAAATAATTAAATTTCCCTCAGGCTGGCATACAGGAACACTGGAGTTTACCATTTTGTTTGAATGACATTAGGTTATAGGTCATTAAAGATGGTACAATAAAAACTACTTGAAGACCTTGGTGACTAGTTTTAGCATACTTATAAAAGGAAAGACATTGAGTTTTTTGGGGTGTGGGTTGGTTTTATTTTTTAGGGGGTTCAGTGTAGCAACTCTAAATTGTATTTGGAAAGCTTTAACTTTAAAATGAGCATTTCTGAACTTCCTGCTAAGGGAATATTCACATGCCTTGATGGTACAGAAACCCGTTTTCAACTTAATTTCACTTCTACTCATATACTCACTCACTCTCCCTTTGCACTCCAAAATCTTCTACTCCTGCCTCTATATCCTTTTTTACAGAAAAGTAGTCTCAGTTTCTTTCAGCTATCAGTTCAGCTGACTATTTCAGTTAGACTTGGGAATTCAAAAGATTAAATTGATCACCAGTCTAAACCAAAGACATCCCTTGCAATGTTCCCTCTAAGGAGCAGTGGTCTGTGAGCACGCTGCCTCAGTCCGTGAGCTCGCCACCTTGGTCCGGCGTGGGACACTTACTGAAGGGGGCCGGGGACTGGGGCCAGGGGCTGGAGGCTGCAGCTGGGGGTTGGAGCCGGGGCCAGAGGCCCGGGGCTGGAGCCGGAGCCGGAGCCTGGCGTGGGCTCCCCAGCTCCGGGGAAGTACTCCACTCCCCCGCATCAAGGCTGGGGAGTGGAGCACTTCCCCGGAGTTGGCGGAGCCTGCCGGCTCTGGGACACTGCTCCACTCCCCAACCCTGATGCCATGTGCCTCCTCACTCCCCGAGGCGATGTGGGGGAGTGGAGCAGTGTGTGTCCCAGAGCTGGCTGAGCCTCACTCGGAGCAGGCAGCGGCTCCTCCCCGAGATGAGGCAAGGCAGGGATGGAGCCTGGGGCGGGGGGCTGGCGCAGGCTCCTCCGGCTCCGGGGAAGTGCTCCACTCCCCAGCCCTGATGCCGGGGAGCGGAGCACTTCCCTGCAGCCGGCCAGGCTCCTGCCCCAGCCTCTCCTGGTACACGGCCTTGAAAAGGCTGTGCGTGGCCACAGTTTTAGCTGTGCGCGGCCATGCACACGCACACCTTAGAGGGAACCTTGATCCCTTGGTTTCTCTTCCATGCTTCTGATACTGCTTTTCTTGTGGTTTCCATCTGAAACCCATTCTTGCCTGTTTCCTCTCTCCTTCAGTTATGTCATGCTGGTAGTGTTGATGCTTCTGTACTTAATTAAGCCTTTGGCAGAAAATACTGCATTAGTGAAACTACAAAGAACACAGCTAATTGTAGGTTCGGTGTTGTAACACTAAATGGCAATGACTAGGAAGTATAACTTATTTGGCATCTGTCAGTTTTATTCTGGAACGGTAGTGTCAAGGTAGTCCTGGGAAATAGGGAACATTCTTGGTTTTCCACTTAATTTAAGCTTCTTCCAGTTATATTGGAGAAAGACTACAGACTTCTGCTTAGGGATTCTTCGCAAGTCTGTACATACATCTCACTGCCCCCCCTATGCTAGCTCTGCAGCTGCAAATTTTACTATGACCTTGGAAGATGATGACAAACTTGTTAACTGAGATTCTAATAATGATAATTCAGGAAGTGTAATGTTGGAAGTTCTGAGGAAGTCACTGGGCCTGGTATTGTCCCAGGCATCTGACTGAGACGCAGCAGATTCAGAACCTGTAGGTGGTACACAAAAGTTGAAGTAGTCAAAAAAAAAAAAAAAAAAAAAAAAAAAAAAAAAAAAGGAAAGTCTATATTAAAGGATTAGTTGATCTTGTATCTAGCCTGTTTAAATAATAGTTAAGTCATCTGCTTTTGACTCAGTTTGCCAATTTTTTTCTGTTTGTTTAAATGTTTCTCCTGTTGTCACGCAAAAGGACAACACAAGATATGGAAGACTGCAGAGTAAGCAAGCTAGAAGAATTATTTTCCCACTTAACAATTTAAACAAAAAATCCTTCATGTCCCTCCCATAGTGGCTATGCTGTGCACAGTACTGCAGCCTGTATAACTAGAACAGTGATCAGGAACTAGTGCTCTGCTCTTGGCAAAAAGTAATAAGCCAAATAGAACTTCTTTGAGTTACTTTTAAAAGCTTAGTTTGTAAGAGCAGTTTTGATTTAAATATAGTCATAATGATTCCCATATGTGCATTAAAGTAATTCCTTTAAATATCAGTACAGAGAGGAGCATCATTAATACAGTTCTTTTAATCATATCAAATCTGAGGAATATGAGTGCCTGTGATTGCTACCTTTTTAATTCCGTTTCATCATATAGAACTGTCAGTTTTCTCCACCTGCTTCAATGGTGCATAAACTAAACTGGGTTGCTTCCACTATTTATTATTTTAGGAGAAAGTCTAACTTTCCTGTTAAAACCGTTTAAGGAATGATTGTTCCACCTGTAGATACTAAATTGACATGATCACTTAGAAATGAACACTAGTATGAAAGGACTCTTTTATCTTAATTTAAATATGGGCAGTTTTTTAGACTGTCATACAAAGCAAAATGAAAATAGCAAGTAAAAATAATTCATGAGTGCTATGCTGCTTGTTTTCAGCTTTTATTTGGGAAATCTGATTGTTAACTTTTCACCCAACCCCCTACCCCCCAACATCTTCATGCATTTTTACTTCCTTATTTTGACAGATTGCATGCAATAAACTTGAAGAATTGGGGAAAAGGCATTTAGCCTTGTGCCCCTCCTGCTTAACTGCCATCTCTTTGCATAGTGCTATCTCTAATTCTTGTTTGAGAAAAAGAAGGATGGAAGTTATCTTTAATTCCTGTTTGAGATCTTCCTCCAATTGGTTATGTTCTAGATTAGAGCTGTACAACAGTGAGTTAACTTCTGGCCCTTGGCCTCCCATTGCCCTTACCTCCTTGGCTCCCTGCCCTCCCCCGCTCTCCTCCATGGGTCCGATGCTTTTTCTTTTGGCCTTCTTCTTCCTCCTGCTGCAGCTGCTGCCATGGCCTCCTGTTCTCCATCAGCCCTAGGCCACTGTGGCCTCTGGGCTCCCTCTCTCTCCTCCAGCTTCTGGTTCCCGTTGCTGCCTCTGGGACTGGCCCAGCCTGTGGCTGCTCGGAATTTGAATGGCACTGTTCTAGATTTGTATATCTCACATTTGCATGATCCCAGGTTTAACAATTCAAAATCTACTGTATTCTTTTGAAAAGTCAAATGTGGTATATGGCTGTAGGATTCTGAAATCAGTAGACTTTTTGTTTTGTCTTGCAAAACATTTTATTTGATGTTAAGGTCCTTTGGCTCAAAATCAGCTGAATGTTTAAGGGAAGCCAGTTGGAATATTGCTTTCTTCTTGATTTAAAATAACATGAAAAGCGAGCACTGCCAACTCCTTTCTCCCCCTCCCCCCTTTTTCCCACCCTTAAAACTGGCAGAAAAGTATAAAAAAGGCAATGAAGTGCATGTAATAATATTTTGGATAAGTGCTTTATGGACTGCAATTCAGATTTATGAATCCTTATAACGTTTCCCTTCTCATGACAGATTGGTGGCAGAACAGGTACTATTTCTTTATTTCCTAACAAAAGGCATTTCTTAAGGGTTGGTGGAGAGTAGATTTAAAGAAAACCATGTTTTGGAAAGAATTTCATACTGGTAAAATAGGTCCAACGACATGTTTAGCAAGTATAGATATCTGTGTGACCCAAGAAATCTTTTATGACATGCACACTCTGAAATATCTGTTGGCTGATGAAAAGTATCATAGGAAATTAATAGACACTTGAGACTGAATGTGTGTAATTTATTTTTTCAGTTTGAATGCAGTTGGGCAGCATAGTGTATTAGTTTGGCTGAAACCAGAATAAATCCATGTCAATAATGCATTCCGTTTCTAGGGCGCACACGCTCTCTTTTTTGGGAGGAATTCATGAACTATGATTTTTCTCTTTCTGAGATGCTTAAGTTTACTACTTTCAGATGTCTTCCATGTTCTCTCTCTCTCTCGAATTTTGGCAGAGGCTTTTTGTAGCGGTCCTTGGCACTTGCCTCTGTTTAAGCATCCAGGTTTGCATACTCCAGATGCAGTATCTGTATCACTAGATCAGCTGTGCAATTCTGTAAATGTGAAGTACATCAAATTGGAGGCTGCAGAACAACAGTGGAGAGCTGTATGTAGTTGCACTTTAATTGAGAGTTAATAAAAAAAAACACCACATAAAAATGTTTGGTGTTCGGTATTTCCTTAAAAGGCTGTGATTTTAAGACAAAGTCATTTCAATAATAAACTATTTTGATGGGAAGGGGAGGATATTCTAAGAATGTTAAGGAAAGTCTGACCTACAATAATGATTCATAATTGAGGGATAGGTAGTTATAGAAAATAATATCTCAGAAATAAATTCAAAATGTCACTGCTAACTCTTTGAGATGCTGTGCCTAATGTATATTTGATATTTTAACTATAGTTCAAGTAAGATTGTAGTATTCCATTTCAATCGGAAGATAGTTATTATTGTTACTACTGTTTTTTTTATAGAGCCACAAATAAAGTGGTGTATATTTTAAACAATCACTACTCTAGCATTCAGCTTTCTTTGTTGTCTACTTGTTATCTTTATCAAATCTGCAGTATTTGAGTTTAAAACTATGTGGCCTGGATACTTCTGTAATAGTTGATATTAGAGCGTTGTTTAATTTTTTTAACCTTAAAATGAATAATCAGTACTTTTGTAACTGTCCAAACTGTGTTAAATGGCTTTGCAGATATTTCCAAATTCACCTCTCCTTTAGTGACTAAGTCTTCTGAAAAGTTTTGGTACTGTGGGAACTTATGATGTCAGTCACTGATCCTACAACCTACAAAAAATGTTTAAACAGTAACGGTTGGGACAGACTTGTGAGTTTTAGTCGCTAATGGAGATGTTGGGGAAAGTGAAAACTGCTATATGGCTTAATATGCATACTACAGTACATATTTTTCTTAACTAGTACTAGGGACTTATTGGAACAAATGTTCACTTTCCATTTTCTTTCTCATTATTGGAAAGATGACTTCAACAGAAAATTGGTGGCAGGGTAGATTGATTTAAATAGTTAGTCTTTTTTTAGTTTATTATTTTAAAGAAAGATTGAGACTCATTATTTGGAAACCATCGAGACAGACTGGAATCATATGGTATAAAAACTCAAGCAGTTATGTAGCTTGACTTAAAAACTGACTAAACATATGTTTTTTACGTTTGCAAAATGGTATGTGGCATTTCTTGTTTCCTGTTTGATTAAATTTTTACTCATGATTTTTGTCAAGCTGATTTTGGATGGAAATTTGAATAAAATTAATTCAATTAGATCTCCATCTCTTAGACATAGTTTCAGTTATAAATTGGAAGAAGGAAAGTAAGTTTTCCAGGGTGGGGGGTGTTCAGTTGCCAATTGCTCTTTAATTTTGAATGAAATGGTTATTGAATGATGTTAAATGAAATGCTGAAATGAAGAAAATTTAGTTTTGTTTTGTCTGAATCTGCAGCAGAGGCTAAAGCTGTCAAAAGCTGGTATACTATTCAGCAAGCTCTGGTGTTATGTGCTTAGTCAGTGATTTCCTTCAGTTGATTGGTTTGAGTTTCCTTCATGCCAAACATGCTGCTTGCATCTAATTTAGATACATTTAATCAGTTTTAGTATGTTTTGATATTTGGTTTCCTTATCAAAACCTTCAAATTGTAAATACTGTAATGTTATTTTTTAAAAGAAAATGTAAATCAAGCCTATGAAGTCTGAGTTCTTTTTTTTTAAAGCATCATAATAGGTTTTGTCACGTCTTTAAAGGCATGCATATATTAAATGATGTGTAGTAGGACATAAGTTTAACAAGCTATGGAAATAATTTATATTTACAATAAAATATTGGTAAATATTTATGTTTGCATCAACCATTGAGTAACGGGTGAAAACACAAATGCAAAGCATGCATATAATTAAATGTGGGCAATGAAAACCATTTAAAAAATAACTACTTGCATTCTGGATACTGGTCTTCCTTCTCCCCGACTAGGACCAGGCTCTGGAAATTAACACGTTTTTTTTGCATTTGTAGAATGACTTGTTAGATAAATGTTTAGCTTTTCTATCCATATCTTGCTCTGCAGCTTATCTGTAATTCAGTACAAGCAGTATTTAGCCTTTGGCTAGTGAGAAGTTTAAGAGTCTATCTGTTCAGTCAGGAAATAGAAATAGGCTTTTTATGCCATAGGGAAATCAGTGTTTCCTTTTTTCAAATGCTATAATGCTTTTGTTCTTTGTTCAGGTACACTGAGATGTACCTTTTTTATTTTACTTGAAATAACAGGTGTTATGTGTGGAGAGAATAGAATATTCCTCATCTCAGAAACCTATATTTTTAGACTTCTGTTAATGAATGCAGCTTAGTTTTACTGGCATATAAAATCATTAGTAATACATGTAAGGACTAAATCAGGGGGAGACAATGCCTGGCTTGACATAATGATTCTTTTGATGCTCTTATGAGAATGGTCTGCCAACCTGATCCCAAGCTAATGTATTTAAGAGAGCCTTTTATTTTGTGCATCATGACTTGAGTGCAGATATGAAATTGGATTTCACATTCTCATCTCTACTGCAACCCCATAACACTTTTTTTTGGAACCCAAGTGGATTATAAAAGGATCATAGGTGTTTTTAGAACTTACTCCAGATCATACAGTGAACTATCAACTGTGGGATGTCATGGAAGTAAAATTGAAGGGGCAGGGGGAAGAATTTGCGAGGCATCCAGTAGTGAGTGTTTCTATAGATATCTTGGATATCTTGGCTTGTCCTGAGTGGTATTAGTGATGCAGCTGGGGTCACCATAAACAAATACTGTCTGTCTTAGTTTGGATGCTTTTTTATTTTAAAGAACAGTCCAGAATTCTAGGGATGTGTATCTGGTTTAAGACGCACACATGCTCTGGCGCTTGCTCTCTCTCATGTTCCTCCCTTCCCACCCTGTCCATTCTGAGCCTCTCTGGTTTCAGCACTGAATTCTACATCGTCTTGCTAGTTAGCAGTAGGTGCATCAGATAGTTTGTATAATATTAAAATACCAAATATCTGTACCAAGATTAGATAACCTAAGTGAGATGTTCCTGATTTATGTATAAAGAACCTAGTTGCAACAATTACTTTGTTTATTTTTAGAGAGTGGCTTAGGTCAAGGAAGAAATGAGAACGTTGCAGCAGTTCAAGTTGTTGGCTGTATTATCTTCCATTACCAGATCTGTAAAACTGCATTAGTGTTATCTTAAAAGGAAAACATTTGCTAATCCTTTCCAAAGAAATAATAGGATTCAGGGATAAGAGCTGAGGTCTGGAAAAGAAGGCCATAGCATTTAGGTGGAAACCCAGTTACCATATGCAAACTAACTTCCTTCTTTCTTAACAACTATAAAAAGATCTTTCACTTTCTAAATTTGGAAATGTTGTTATGGCACTAGCTAGTAAAATCTTTCTTTCTGCAGTCTGAACTAGTTTTGCCTTGTTTGTTTGTGAACTAAGTGACCAAAAAGTTGTTTAATAAACATTCCAAGAGCATGATAATGTCAACAGTATCTGCTTGTGTCATTGTACAGAGATGATTACTTCACAACTACCCTAGGACATTTTAAAGGTGAATTGAAAGACTACTCTCTCCTTCCCCCCCCCCTAGTCTCAGAATCTTATGAAACAGCCACCCACAACCTGTAAGTGACAATGCATCCAAGAGGATTTTAGCAAGCTGGCTCAAGGGCAAAATAAAATTCCATCAAAATACAGTTTGAAAGTGTGGTTATAATGGATCACTGGCTTAATTTAATAGGTTGCAGAAATAGAGATTCAGGAGGAAGGAATTTGCTTTCAGGCATAGCTTTACTCTTTAGTCTAGTTCATAGTCTCGCCCATGCCCACTGTAGACATTTCAGAACAATATCTGACTTAGTAATTGTCCTAACGGGAACGTGGAAGTTAGTTCATTTTAGACAGACACTTGGTTGGGGTGGTTTAGTCAGGGAAGAAACGTTCTTGAGTAGGGGGCTGGGCTAGATGATCTTGGGAAGTCTCTTCCAGCCCTAATGACTTTCTAGGAAGCCACAAAGAGAGTTAAGAGCTCCAGGAGATGAGTGTTTGGAGAAGATAGGGTGGGCTGCTGTGCTGAGAAGTCCAGAGCACAAGTTACCCCTCCTAGCATCCAGAAAGGGTAGGCTTTTGTTTTATGTTTTTGCTGTGGATTCAAGACCTGTTTTGTGAATAGAGCTGACCTGAGAAACTGAGAAGGGAGCTGACTTGGCTATCTAAGGCAGTAGGGTCAGCAACCCACTTCCAGGTTGTTTACCTGTATTGTTTCTCCTTCCCTCTTCACATATCCACAGTTCGGTTCAGTAGAACCATAGAAAACATAGCTCCTCCCACAAGAATAAGGACATGAAGGACATTGCAAACAAGGGTTAAGTGGTCCACAGTTTCTTCAGCTAGTTCTATACAATGCAATGACTACTTCCACAGCCCAGAACCATGGTACCCATTTGCGTCTGGGATGATCGGTGGGAGCCTTTTAAGTACAAACTCAAAACGGGCACAGGCTTAAAAGCTGGTTCCAAAGCAGTTTATGATCAGGAATATATTCTAAATGAAGTGCTTTAATACTATTTTTGCTCCAAACTTTGAAGTGGCATTCCAGTGCCACCTTGAAATGTGCACCTGTTTCTGATGATAGACTGCTCTGAAGTAGAAAACTACATTTAACTTGGTCACACACTAATAAAATTCTTAATTCATTTGTCAACAGTACTTAAAAACACATTAAACAATTCATTCTTGAAACACTGTTGAATTTCATGTGGTTGAACCGGATGAGGCTTCAGAAAACAAAAAGCTGTGCTTTTGAGTCAACAGAACTAGAACAGTACCTATTATAAAGCTCTAAAATGACATTCTCTGGTCATAATAGCAACTCCCATGCAAATTTTTACTTCATTCTCCCTTTTGTCATTACACAATATTTTTACCTTGAATTTCCATATATATTTTTGTCTCGCACGGACTGTCTAAAGACACTATTTAGTCAAGTTAGAAAAAGAGTTTATTTGAGTCAAAATGGCATCGTCAGACTTTTAAAGAAATATTTGGAATGCTGTCCCATCTGCAGGGGCCTGAAAGTTATTTTTTGTGCACATATAAAACCTGTACCCCATTGTATGTTTTGGATAATTATATGGCTTGCTTTGGGATTATTTGTCTGTGAACACTGGAACAAAAGACCTTCAGAAGTTAGATATGAACTTGAGCTGCTTGTGTGATGTGGGCGGGCTGCGCTAGCCATGTTGTGGGTATTCTAGGGAACCCCTGCAGCAAGTGGCTCATGTGACAAGTTTCTTGCAGCCCCTGGCTGCTCAGAAGTTAGATAGGCCTGTTGTCAGACAGTTTAAAATACAAATAAATCACTGTGAAATTTAGCGCAACATATGTGCACACTGAGGAACTCAAGATCAAGATCTAATATAGGCCCCCACTCTTTTTTTTTTTTTTTCTTTTGTAACAAGGTAGTTGGGGTTGAAGAGGTAATATCAGTGTCTTGGAGCAGACTTGGAGCTTATGATAATGCTGCAGATGTTAGTGCTAACTAACTGCCTCTGTGGTCTCTTAGAAACAGTCATTGGAGGAAGGATATGATTTCTATTGTGAGGAGCCTAGTATAGGGTGGGGAATAGTAGGTCTTGTAGGTGGGGTGCTGGACACATGCAAACTTATGGTTCACCACCTTTCTTACCTCAAATCATTTCCAAGTCTGAAGCTTCCCTTCATGAGTTGTAGCACTTAGAAGTGGGGTTTTGGATCCATAGAAATTCAGTTACTACAGATGGGCTTGAAATGGAAATGGGGCTGCATGACAAGGAAGTTTGATTGCAAATGTGCAAGTGTTTGCATCCCTCTTCCAGCACCCCAAAATTAAGCACTACTGATTAAAACCCTGGTGACCTAGGTGCAGAAATTTAGTGAAAATCCTGGTTTCTGCAGTTTAAACAAATTGCTATTTCCTTTGGAACTATTATATATTTACTGGGGGGAGGTTGAGGACTATAAAATTAAAGTATTAACTATGGCAGAGGTCAGTAACCATGTAGGAGTGGCAGGCCAAAATAACACAGTTTAGTCTGAATACAGGCTGCTGCTATTGATTTCCCGCAGCTGCCAAATTGCTGCCAATATGTTTGTAATCTGGCTGCTGCTTCCCCCATTTCTGAATTGTAGCCAACTTCTGAGCCACACAGGCTGGATGAAATCACTTGAAGGGTTGGTTCTGCTTCATGGGCCATAATTTCAGGACCACTGAATTCTGGTATAAGCCATGTAGCACTTCAGACACGGGTTGTTCTGACTTGGCATCAAGGGCTATATGTTGGGGTTGCTCCAAGCTTTTATATCCTTGAGAGGAAGCATACAAGGATGCAAGGTACTCACTTCCTTGAACAGCAGTGGGCAACCTTATCAGGCTGTGGGCTGGAATGATCCAGCTCGGATCAGAGGCAAACAGGTGGGTCCTAGGATTTGATTGCTACTGCTGCTTTTGTCTGCTGCGTCATAGGGGGAAACACCCATTACCATCACTTCTTTGCTATAGCCAGGGAGGAAGGGGGCCAGCACTGAAGCTCCTTATCCATGGGCCCGATCCAGTGACTTCACAGGTTGTATTCGGTCCACAGGTTGTCAAACCCTGCCCTAGAAGAGGACGTTTACTACTACAAGGGGCACACAAGCACATCACCGGGATTAAGCTACAAGTGGATTTGGGGAAGAAGTCTCTTATTTATTTTGAAATAATTGGTTACTACTGTATTTTCTTTGAAGTAGACCTTACCTCTTGCCAAATTCTGGAAATGCCTTTGCTGTTCTAGTTTTGCCTCAGTAAACTATTTCTACATGCATTCTTAACATTTTTAAAATATTTTTTCCAGTGTATTACACTTTTTCTAAAAGCACTTCTGAAATATTACATCTCATTCTCAGCAGAGTGATGCAGGCAATGTTCTGCACCCTTCTGTCCCCTCTAAGAAATTTTCATGTTGTATTTCCAATTCTCTGAGCTATTTTGCAGGATTCTTATTCCTATGCCTCCACTTTCTTACATGAATAGGCTGAATCCTAGACTTACTAGCTTTCAAGGAGTAAGGTTAGCACACTGGAGGGTGGCTCATGGCCATGGGGTTGGCTTTTGCTCCAATCTTAAGTTACCCGACAAATGTTGTAGTCCATTGCTAATAAAGCAGTAGAGGTTCCCTAAAAGAAGGCATTTGGCATGAAAATGTTTGGAGGCAGGGGAAGGGCCTCAATATTTATTCTTCTTTGTAAGTTTAATATGGGGCATTAATAGATCAAAGCAAGCATGATTATGGTTTGTGGTTTTTTTTTTCCTCTTTAAATTAGCATGAGAAGGGAATCATTCTAGATAATTATACTCGCTTTTCAGTCTATGCTGATTTGGATTTGTGGGCAGCTATGTACAGGAAGGTGTTTTTGGGCTGTAGAACTGCTGTTATTCTTCCCTCATTCCATGGAGGTCTTGGCTGGTCTTGGCCAGTCTGTAGGCCTTTTAGGGCTAGGAGGCTTCCTTGGGTTGAATAAGTAGATGTGTGAAGCCATCTGTGACCTGTCATCCCTGGGTAGTAGATTTTTGGTCCAAGTGCCAGAGTGAATGGGAAGGGTGGGCATGTGCTGTCTTGTGGGATACTTGGAGGGCCACCCTGGCCACTCGTCCTAAGAGACTGTAGTGTCACAAATGTGCAGACATCCTTTGAGATGACCTGGAATGAAACAGTACTGTTTTCCTCCTGGTCAGTTTTTTTGTGGTGGGGTTTTTTTGGCTGTTTTTGTCATGGATTAGGGTCTGTGTATGTCTTTGCACTTATATTTGTTGTAGGTTAAAAACATTTATCCTGTGACAGTCTACTTCTATCCACTCCCATATTCTCATGGTTCTCTTAACACTCCAGCCTCTCCCTTTCATTTCAGTTGTTGGCTTCCTCTCAAATTCTGTACTTTCTATGTAGCTATTCCTGCATGATTTCACTTAATCTTTCTCTTAAGGCTGTCTTGATTCCCAAGTTTTTATCTCCTTTATTCTCTCCAATTTAATCTTCATAATTTTTTCTAAAGGTTAAGTTAGTAGAAAAGAAACAGTTGCAGCTTGAATCAAATTGGCATGCAGTCCCTACCTAGTCTTTACATACATTTAAACTGCGATCTAATTTGAGATAGTAACTTAATTCAAGGTAAAAAAAAAATCTGTTGGAGATAAGTCCTGGCTTCAATACTGTAGACATAGCAGGTCTGAAACATTGGCAATAGACAGGTGTTCATTGCTACTGTGGGTAGAAATTTTTTCCTGAGAGACACATTTCACCCTGGTCTGGGGAAGATGTGTGGAGCAGCTGCTGTTTCACTCTAGTCTGGGAGGAGCTGGGCAGTGAGGAAATGTTCCCTGTACATCCCCCCCCAGACTGGAATCACCTGGGGATCCTTTCCATACTTCCACCCCTCCCCAAGACCAGGAGTCCAGCAGTACCTGCTCCCTGCACCTTTCTAGACTGAAGTGACCCCAGCCTGGGGAAGGTAAGGAGAACATCTTTCTCCCAGGATCAGCATGTTTCCTGCAGGAGAAACTGTACACTTCCAGTTTCTAGCAGGAGAGTGGAATATGATGCCTGTCCATACCTTTTGTCCCATGCCTTTTATAATTAAATCCTACTCCATTTTCTTTCTGTATCTTGCCTGTCACAGATGCTTGCAAGTACTTTGTTCGTTTTTGCTTTTTCTCTGTTTCAGAATTCCTTTTTAATTCTTCACCATCCTCATGGATCCATCGTCTTGATGGAAACTTGGTTCGTGTCCTGGTCACAGCAGGCATGCATTCTTGCTCTGTACATCCCATTTCTTCTTATTCCAGCATCTCATTTTTCTGTAACAATCCACATGCAGTAGAACTGAGAGTGCGTTTATCCTGCTGGTTTACAACCCCTTCCTAGTTTGTTTTGGGTTGCTGAATTAAGGATGAGCCCTTTGAGATGCAGCAAGGGACATAAAAGGCAATGAAAAGGTATTCTTCGGGTATCTCAAAAGTAAGAGGAAGACCAGAAATTCCATAGGTCCCTTTATGGAATGAGGAAGGCAATCTGGTCACGGACAATGCAAAGAAATCTGAAGTATTTAAGACCATTTTTGCTTCAGACTTCACAAACAGGGGTAGTTACCAGCTGATTAATGTAGCTGGCAGCAGAGATAGGGAAGGAGACAAACAGCTGAGAATATTAGTTTACACCCTGAAGTCTGTGGACCCTTGGGGATCTGCTGACTATGCCCAAGGGGTCTGTGACAGATAACTGTGATCAAAAGTGTGCGAATACCCACACTTAAAATTCAGAGTAGTCCGCACCTCCATTTGATATTTTTATGGGCCCAGGGGTGATGTGTAGGGGGTGCACGTGGATGAACATGCACCCCCTGAGCGTGACAGTATACCCCTGCAAAAAGGTGCTGCCGACACAGTCAGCGGTGCCTGCAGGTGGTCTCCGCTTGCCACCCCGCCGCTGGTGGTGCCGGCGTCGTCTGCAGGTAGTCCACAATTGCCTCAGGCCACCGCCGCTGCGAGCGGCGCTTGCAGGTGGTTGCTGGCCCCTGGTTGGCACTCATCACCACCCGCCCCCGCCACTGCTGACAGTGCTGGCAGCATCTGCAGGAGCTCCCCACTCACTGCTGCTGGGCTCCCTGCCTCCGTCCTGATGCCACTGCCAGCACAGCTGTGCCCCGCAGCCACTGGGGGTACGCACCGTTCATGTACAGGTCTGCAAATAGGGAAAAAAAAGGTTGAAAACCACTAGTCTAGAATAATGGTAGAACAAGTTAGGGGTTACTAGGAGAAGCTAGATGCTTTCAAGTTTGCAGGGTCAGATGGGATGCACCAGAGGGTACTGAAGTAATTGGTTGAGGTAATTTTGCAGCTACTGGGTATCCTTTGTGAGAATTTGTGGAGGTTTTATGGGATTCTGGATGACTGGAAAAAGGCAACTATAGTGCCCATCTTTGAGAAAGGGAAGAAGGAAGATCTGGGGAACTACAGACCAGTTAGCCTCACCTCTGTACCTGGAAAAGTTAGTAGAATTGTGAACACTTTGAAGAACAGAGCTGGTACTCAGATTGACCTGGATAAACTGGAGAAAATGGTCCACAGTCAATCAGATGAAATTTAGCAAGGACAAGTGCTTCATTTGGGATGAAATGCATGCACAAATACAGATTGGGGAATGATTGGGTTGGTTGCAATACTGCAGAGAAGGACCTGGGGGTTATGCTGAAGCATAAGCTGAATATGAGCTAACCGTGTGCTCTTGTTGCAAAAAGAGCCAACAGCTACTGGGTTGTATTGACAGACGTGTCATTTGTAAATCAAGCAAAGTGATTCTTCTTCTCTAATCAGCACTGGTGAGGCTTCACCTGGAATACAGTGTCCAGTTTTGGGTGTCACACTTGAAAAAGGACATGGACAGTTTGGAAAGAATCCAGCGCAGCGTAACAAAAATGATAAGGGGCCTTGAAGGCAAGATATATGAAGGAAGGCTGAAAGAACTAGGGTTATTTAGTCTGAGGAAGAGGAGACTAAGCAGGCATTTGATAACATTCTTCAAATACTTTTCTAAAGTGGGTCCGACAGACATTTGGCTGGGATGGTTTAGTTAGGCACGATCCTGTCTTGAGCAGAGGACTGGACTAGATTAGTGGTTCTCAAACATTTTTTTCATGGTCCACTTGAAAATTGCTGAGGGTCTCAGTGGACCACTTAAACTTTTTTTTTTGGTGTTCTCCAAATCAAAGCGCACAACTCATATGTTAATATCAGTAGTCTTACCTTACAAGTACAGATATTCTCAATTGTTCAGCAGCCTTTCTGTGGACCACCTGAATGGAGCTCACAGACCAGTGGTGGTCTCTGGACCACAGTTTGAGAACCTCTGGACTACATGATCTTGTGAGGACCTTCCCATCCCTACTTTCCTATGATCCTTGTTGCAGCTTTTACTTCAAAGAGTATTGCTTCCTCACTCAGCTGGAGCTCCTCGTTAAAATAAAAGCCAGCACCATGGGCAACTGGTGCCTCCCGAGTCTGTGGGGGCACCAGCAGGGCATGATCAGGGGGGTGGTCCCCCGGTGGCCAGCCAGCAGCGGAGCCAAATTCAGGGGGGGCACGAGCGCTCTCTGTGCTCCCCTTCCAGCTGGAGCGCTTGTTGTCGGGGTGGGGGGTACCAGTGCTCTCAGGGGGTGCATGTGCCCCCCTGTGTGTTTCCTATGGCCAGCACAATCAGCTGGCACACTTAAGCTGTTCTGCATAATGGTTAACTGCAGCTCTGCATACCCCTGGGTTTCTTTTCAAATCCTCATCTTTTTAGGGAGGAAGCTACTCTGCAAAATACCAAGGTTTTTCTGTGGTATCTTTCTCTGACGTCTTTGTTCCTTTCCTTCACCTATATTAAAACAAACCTTCATTTTAAAGGGGTTTTGGTTGTAGCCGTCTTGGTCTAAGGCCATCGACAGGCAGGCTTCTTTGGGTAGATGTGATATCACATCTACCCAAAGAAAGCTTGCCTTCCTTTTAAAGGCTTTTCACATCTCCCATCTCTGCTTGTTTTTCTGCGTCCTCTTTTCTAGTTGGTCCCTCAGTTTGTGTTTGTTCTGCAACCTTTTCCTTTTTTATTTTTTTTAACAAAGAAAAAAATCCCCTCCTAAAAATTGTCATATGTTGCTTTCAGTGTCCTCCTGCTTATGTCTTGACTGTTCTAAATTGAGTTCTGCTTCTATGTTAGAATAAGTTCCTTGGGCCAGAGATACTCTCATGGTCACTATGATGATTGTAAGTCTATATAAATGACGATGAATCAAGGATAGCCTCTTTAGAGCTAGATCTTAATGGGGATACCTAAACTATCCTGCTCGTTTGTAATAGACTCACCACTGAATTCTGAAGTAACTTTAGGTTTGATGTAACTCATTCTGTTTTTCTTTTTGTAGGTTTATGCATCAGGATGTGATATTGTGGTACTGGGAACTGATTTTGAAAGATTACAAATAATCCCTGGAGCAAAACATGGAAATATTCAAGTGGGATGTGTGGATTGTTCTATGCAGCAAGGCAAGGTATGTATTCTGCTACTAATGTTCAGACCATAATGAGTTAATTTTCTAGAGATACTATGATGTTCAAGGAGTAGGGAAGCTCTCAGTTTAAGACAAGTGACTAGTGTACAGGTCAGTGGATTAATTAAAGATAATGCATATAATCCAGTGGTTGTCAACTGGGGAGTATGTGAGAAGGCCCTAGGGGGTACAGGCAGGTAGGGGCGGAGTGCCCACACACCATCCTGTGCAGGCGCTGCCCGCCCAGCTGGACGCAGGTGGCAGGGGAAGGTTGCCTGCTCTGCGTTCAGCCACGTGCCACCCCTCTCCCTGTTCTGCTACCAGGGGTACACTGCTTTGTGTCCAGCTACTGGGGGTGCACTGACCCAAAAAGATTGAAAACCCCTGATATAATCTATACATATAAAATTTAGCTCGGTTCAGTGTAGGCAGCACAGCAAACATACTTCTCGGTGGAGGGATTGGGACTTTGCTGATGAGTTCAGGGAAGTTGTATAAAACTTATTACTTCAGATGAGGGACAAAAGTGTTTATGAGAGAATTTTGCAAGCTATTGAATGATATTGGAAGTACTGGGAAAGGAATAGTATAGTCTGATTTTAAGTTAGGAAGTGACTAGGATGTTTTGGCACACCAACAATATGCACATATGTATTTTTGGCTTAGAGTAGATTGGTTAAAGTAGAGATTGCTTATTACTTAAATTAAAAATAGAATATAAGTTCTCGTAAACCAGGAAGTTAATACGTGGCTGTTTACTACTTCTTGCCTTCACCTTGTTTCTGTCTTTTCTTTTTTGCTTTTTGCCTGTTTAGTTTCACCCCCAAGTGATTACTAAAAAGCTGTTCAGGGAAAAGACAATGACTTCCTTGTTTGTACAGAATCTGGCACAAGCAGGCCCTAATACTGTGGGGCCTAGAAGTGCAAACACACCAAAAACAAACTTTGTATAAAATAGGAAAAAAAGTATTCCTAACGTTCTTCTTGGCTTGATCTTGCCACAAAACAAAACAAATTCTTTGGCTCAAACATTCTGAATTTATTCAGATATATAAAGAGCAGCTAAACCAACCTGCAAATCAACTACATGGCAGTTGAGTGCTAAGTTGTAGTAATTGCTCATTATCTGAAACTGAAGAATTTTTTTTTTTTTTTATCAGTAACAGGTCAGACTTGGGCAGTTCAACAAATCTACTACTGCCTCATGACTAGAAGGTAATCGGTTAAACAGTGAGGGTCATATAGAAGAATAATTGGACAGATAGTTGAGACGGAGTGAAAGAGGGAGCTCTTTGACAGCCCTTTATGTACCTATGTTGGCGTTTCCGAAGTCGCTTCTATGTTGGCTTGTCTTGGGTGCAGAATAATAAATTTCATGAAAGAAGAGAATTAGGGGTCATAAGTGTCATAAAGAAGAGAACTGTGTCATAAAGAAGAGAACTAGGGGTGCACCGATAAAGATTTTCTTGGCTGATACTGGTAGCCGATTATTAACCAGCCGTATCAGCTGATACCTACCCAATAGCTGATTTACAGCAATGCAGCCTAGCAGCTTAGAGAGCAGTGCCCTGTGTCTCTGGGGTGGGGATGGGGTATGGAGGAGGGAAGGGGCATGGGAGCGCAGCTCAAGACTCCATGATGAGGGAGGGAGTGGGGCATGCGAAGGCACTGCCCAGCCAGGGTGGTGAATGGGACCCTGGAGCCGGGAGTGGGATGGAACCATGGGCGGCTTGTCCAAGGGGAGTAGGGAGGGTGTGGCTCCCTGCCACTGCAGACACCCCCATGGGGGGGCATGTGCCCCTTCCTCCTGCCCCCTGGGATTTGTGCACATGTTGGAGGTGGGCTGCCCACTGTGGGCTTGGGGATAGGGGCAGTGCCAGCCTTTTCCCAGTGCGGGGCTGGGCCAGGGCTAGGCTCGGAGTTGCGGGGGCCTCAGTGGCATGGGGTGGGTGGCAGTGACTGGAGTGGTGCTGAGAGGGGGGGCTAGGGTGAATTTTGGGGTGGATATAGCCCTCCCTCCCCAAGTCTCCCGTTCCAGCGCTGGCCCTCCTTGGGATCCTCTGCTCTGCTGCCTTTCCCTCAGGAGCCCTGTGCTGGCCACACATCCCCTGCCTGCTGCCCTGCAGCACAGGGCTTGCAAGGGAAAGGCAATAGCTCAGAATGCCCTGAGCAGGGGCGGTGCTGGGGGCGGGATTTGGGGGGTTTGTAGCTGTGCGGGCCGGGTGTGAGCCGGGCCCTTTTTTGTGCTCTGCGCAGGCTGTGGCCAGCAGCCCGGGCATGCGGGGTCGGAGAGAACGGGCGACACGCTAGAATTAGGCACGGACTCGTAATGGTAGATTTAAAGATTGTTTACTTACACCGAAGATGGTCGCGATGCAGGCTGGAAAACTTGCTTGAGTTGCAGTTACAAACAAAACGACACGAACAATCACGTGGAGTTTGCTAGGCTCCACGGAAACAGAGCTCCGGATGCCCTGGACAAGCGCGCCACCAAAATAGAATTCTCACACAGGGTTTCTATTACCCTACCGTGTACCCAGAGTCCCCACAAGATGGATGTGGAGTCCTCTTCTGCTTGGGCGGAAACCGCTCAAGCCTCTTATACGGCTAGCAGGCCAATCGTTAGCTGCCACATGGGAATAATTTAGAACTAGCCAATAGCGGAGAACAAATTTGCATGCGGGTGGCGGGAACTCCTTTGCACCGTGCATTTCTCTTGCAACTTGAGAAATGCACCCTGTAAAGGAAGCTACAAATTGGTGGGAAATTCTCCCTTGCACCGGGGTTCTCCTCTGCAGCAGAAAACTCCACCGTGCAAGGAAGCTGCAATTTAGCGAGAATAATTCTAGTGCCGAAGCACACACAAAATCATACCTTTGGGTTATGACAGTAGCCACCACAAAAATCACTGTAAGCACGTCTCGCAGCACTGCTACTGCTGCCTACCTCACTCTTGCCTGCTCCAAGCCCAGCCCTGCCACCAGGAAGAGGCTGATACTGCTCCTGGTCTATGAGCCCACAGCAGGCAGCTTGCCTCTGCCCTGCACACAAATCCAGGGGGGCACATGCCCCCCATACCTCCCTTGGGGGTGTGCACAGTGGCAGGGAGCCGCCTCTTCTCCCCATCTCTGCCCACACCCCCTGGACAAGCTGCCTGCGGCTCTGTCCTGGTCTCAGCCCCAGGGTCCCATTCACTGCCCTGGCTGGGCAGCACCTGCCTGTGCCCCCGCCCCACTCCCTCCCTCACTATGGGGGCCTTTATCTGTCCTCCACACACATCCCTTCCCTAGCCCATGCCCCTTCCCCCCCACAGACATACCTGCAGGACACTGCTCTCCAAGCTGCCTGGCTGCATGCATGTACATGTCATTTATCAGTGTCGTTATCAGCTACACTGGTCAAAAAAAAACGATAGCCAATAATGTTAATTTTCCTTTTATCAGTGCCAGTCCAATGTGCAACTGATATATCTGTGCACCTCTAAAGAGTATGTGCATAATGTGAATATGCCATTCATGATTCTGTGACCACCACCCCCCTCATCTCCTCCTGTTGATCTCCACTAATGAAAGTGTGGACAAGGCCTTTGTAATTGACCGCAGTGCATCTGAGGAGCAATAGCATTAATGATTTTGTAGTGTCATGAGCATTATTGTCCTCCATTCTTCACCCCTTCAGATGTGGCCTGATGCTTTATTGGAAGACTGTAGCTAGACCAAAAATTTCTTAACTTGAACCCATGTAAAAAATTGTTGAAGACTACCTAATCCAATTTAAAAATTTTAGGAAATGCAGACTTAATATTTTGAAATTTTTTGAATTTTTATACATTTAAAAATGTAAATGAACAATTGAGGCATCTTTAACTCTGGTTCTGTATCAATGTTTTGCTCTGCTTTCATTCTTTGGTGTGATTTTGTAAAAGTTGCACACAGTTAAGGACCTGAAGTTTAGACTCCTACATTGTATGATATGATTGTGGATTTATTGAAGGGGACAGTAGATACAATTTTTATTTATTCATCAATAGCTCTGTTTTAAAAGCTCTTAAGATTTTTTTTCAGAGTAAGAGATGCTCTCTAGTGAAGTAGTGATGATACTACTGCCTTCATTTCTTCCATGTAGAACTCATGGAAATCTTAAATTTAGATTAGATCTTGTAATGTTTGTTGCTCATAAATGATTGTGTACATTTTGCACCCTATTAATTTCTGATACTTTTGTGAGTGCTAGGTAGATGGTCTAGGCCAGGGGTTGGCAATCCTTGGCACGCTTGCCAAATCATAGCATGCAAGGCCATTTTGCTTAGCCAAACTCTTTAAAATTTCTGGTGAGAGAATCCACAAGTTCATAAGTAGCTTGGGCCATTTCCCTATTGTTCTTACAGTTAGGAACTTTTTTCTGAGCTTGATCTGTGTATATTTCAGAAGTTTGCTGTATGGAAACTGGAGCCTTGAACAATGTAAAATATGGGGTCATAATGCCCTGAAACTTGATTTGGAAATGCAAAATATAACTTTTGAAAGCTATGTAAAGCAGTAACTTTCTGCTTTAAAGACAATAATGACTTAGCATTTGTTAATTTCCCTTATCTTCCCTTGGTGGCCAGCTACATCTGTTATTGCTTTCTATTAAACTAGAATAATTTAGAGAACTGAAATGTAGCATTTGAACAAACATTGTATCTTTCCCAGCTCAAGTTCCAAATTCTAAAGCCTAATTTGAAAAATGCCCTGATAGTTATAAGATGTTGCTGTTGCAAACTAGCATTTGTATTTATAAAACAGGAAGACATGCAAATATACTGATCAGTAGTTTTCTGTGATAATAAAAGAATCTTCATAAAAGATTCTTACCTCATGATTAACAGATCCTGATTTACAGGATTATTCTTTGCATAAAAATAATGCATACAAATTGCCTTATCACTCCAGTAAATTTAGAGATGCATAGTTAAAAAGTTGCTATATAAAAAGCAAAATATAGTAATGGTGCTCTTAGCTTTGATTTACAGAATTCAATAGAAGCAGTGGAGCACTAGATCACCAACTGAATCACTCAAGCAACTTTTAGGAGGTGTTTCTCTGTTTTGTTTTCTTAAGTCCCAGTTGCTGCAGTCACATTCAAATCTAACGTTCTTTGAAGAAAAAATTGTAATTGTCATGATTGTGAAGAAAAGCTTGAAAATATATTTCTGCTGCAATACCAATATTTTGTCACCTCTCAGTTGTCTGGTACATCTCACCTTCAAGTATGACAGATTTGAATATCTCTGAATTTGGTATCAACTAGGGATGTGAATAGTTAAACATTTAAACATTGAATGGTTTGCATATTGATAACGGGTAATACCTTACTGTTGTTTATCATTTAGCACAGGGCAGGGAGCAGTCCAACAAGGAAGGGGGTGTGTGGGAATGGAAGCAGTGTTGTGCCCTTGAAAGTGGCAAGGCAGACAGGAAGGAGGGCAAGAGAAGCAGGAGGGGGAACTAGTACCTAGTACAGAAGGGAAGTGGTGGGGGAGTTGAAAGAGGCCCGACCCTTCTTGTGGCAGCATACCCCAGCCCCTTTCCTGCTGTCTGCACCTGCCACTGGCAGTGAGCTGGGTATGGGCTCTGCAGACCAGAATGCAGCTGCTTGCAGCTTCCCACCTACCTGTCCCAGATGGCCCAAGCTTAGGCCCCTGCTGCCAGCCACAGAGTCCAGACTGCTCGTGGCAGGGGGAGGTTGCACATCAGCACTGGGAGAATGGCAGTGGCGTGCTTTTGAACTAAAGCACATCGAAGGCGTTTTAGTTCAAAAGCACACTGCCGCCATTTTCTGCATGCTGATGCGCATTTCACTGCTTATACAACTATATGCAGTGCAGCGCAGTATGTGTCAGGTCGTGTGTGGAGCAGGCTCAGTTAATCAAGTTGGCTCCAAAGTGGCAGATCTCCAGTGTGTTGCAGGACCAAAAAGTATTTGTAAAGTTTTGTCAGCGTTTTTCATTGAGAGTTTTCCAGCATGTAGGGGGCTCTGTCATCTGACCTGCAGGCTTTTCCCCCAGGTTTGGATATTTAGTGCTGGGGAAGTGGTGGCAGTAATAATTGCCATGGTTTCCAGAGTACTTGTACTACACTGTTCAGGAAAACCCCAACATTTTTATAGTGTATGTTGAAAGAATCAGAGAAGCTATATTCACTCACTGTTGTTCAGGTAGATGGCCTCCATGTGTTAGGTTGTGTCATTATTTGGATGGGACTTATATAGAACTTCTGGGCTTATGCTGGCTTAATCAACAAGAGTATACTGCACTATAGTAGCTTCACAACATTAGCAAATTGGCATCAATAAATACTTTGACTTAACTCCTTGTGCTCACCCCCTGATAAGACCACTTCTTGGGACCACTGTGGGTGATGTATGTGGGCTAACACTCAAAAAAGATTTCTTACCTGCATAGAAAATCACATTTTTAATCTACATATTTAATGCATATTTTACCCTTTGTTTCTGCTACCTTGTTCTCAAAATGTGGGCTCTTGGGGCATTGAAAAAAATCAGGATATGGTTGTGGCAATTCCATCCTTTATACCTTTTGGACACATGCATGTTCCATCCCAGTAGTCACTCCTGGCTAGAGAGTTCAGTTGAACTGCACTGGCAGTGTATGTAATACCAAGTGAAATATGCATTTACATATATATATATATGTATATGTGATCTCAAAGAACAGTGGCTGCTTTACAGGTAAACAATCTCTTTACATTTACTTAGTCATTTTGACCAAATTGCTGTCATTATACAGTAATATTACTTTATATTCCTTGTGCTTTTTTGTGTGCTTTGATAAGCAGTGCTTTAAAAACATGAAGTATTGTAGAAAAACAATTACTACCAAGCACCAGGATGCTAGTTTCTGTCTCATAAATATACATGGTCATCCTAACTCTGGAATTTGGTATACTTGGACACAGTGGCTGCTAGCCAGTTGGATGTATTTGCATAATCATTGGAAGATATATAATCTTGGTATAAACAGGAATGTCTTTAGTGATTAGCTTTGGCAATGTTGGATTTTTTTTTCTCATTGTACCAAATGATGTCAGACTTGAAATTTCTTGTCAATTTTTGTGCGTCAAAATCTGCATTTTGGTCTTTGGCATGAATGTAGCCTTACTTTTTTCTTGTTAGAAAAATAATCCTGTGCACTCTTCCTCACTGTTCTGCAT
>NW_005842682.1:378137-388055 GCF_000455745.1 Alligator sinensis | reverse complement strand
GAAAGAAATCGCATATGAAAGGCATGTAAATTAATTAGGTCACAACTTTAACTCATCTGATTAAGCAATAACTTATTCTGTGCAAGTCATTATTCCTTCCTTTATAGTTTCCATCTAGTGGCGAGCTGTTGTCAGCCGTTCAACCTTTCTCAGCCCATTGCTAGGATCATGCCCTCACCTTTGCATCAAAGTTGAAGGATGTTGCCTCCTTGGTGTACCATGTGTTGGGAGCTTCAGGCTCCTTCTCAATGATGATAATCATCCTCCTCTTCTTCCTCCTCCTCCTCCTCCTCCTCCTCATCATCATAGAATCATAGAAAATGAGGGCTGGAAGGGACCTCCGGAGGTCATCTAGTCCAACCCCCATACTCAAAGGAGGTACCTTTCTCCAAGTTCAGTTGGGGTTTGAGGGAATCATCCTCCCAATGGAATGGGTACCTGTGTATTATGGATGCTTGCCACCTACTAAAATGCAGTAACTTGAACTTTACCTTCTGACTTACCTCCAGGCACCTATGAGCTTCTGTAGTGATGGTGAGAGAAACCCATGTTGCCATTACCAGTCTGATACTGAGAGAACTGCTAATATTGAGAGGGAAAAAAAATGTACTTAGTCTCCCAAAAAAGGAACTTGCATAATACTTGCAGCAAACCAAAACCCCTTTGTCTGCTACTTTTGTTGGCAGTGGATTTGCTAATTGGGCCATGTGAAGGAATTCAGGCCAGGGGGTGGGGGTTTACTTTGCTTGGCTGGGTAGGGAGGAGCGGATGACTTACTAGAACACCTGCAGCCTTTCCATCAGGTCAGGTGATACCACTTCTTTCAACCCCCAGTACAGGAAAGCTGTTTAAAGGGGGAACTGCTCTCTCTCCTTTTCAATAGAATATCTATCACCTGCCTCCAATGGTGTGGGGATTTTTTTCTGGAAGTCTGGTAATTTATAAATCAATTTACCTGTGTAAAGTAATCGGGTTAAAAGATAATAACCTGCTTTTAAAGAATAACGGCCATCCTTTCAAAATGTCATTTGAAATTTCTCCAACAGCAATTAAACTTAACTAAACCCTTCATCTAATAAGTAGAGTTATAGTGCAACTCCATGGCTTGCTTATAAACTGTTTTTCTAAACACGTCTATAAAGTAGGGTCTGTCCCTGTCGCTTCACATTTTCTGCTGAAATTCCTCACTTTTGATCTTTCTGAAGCTACACGTTGAATAAAACTTGAGTTATGTGTTTCACAGTGTCAGAAGTTGCCAGACTGCTATTTTTCATTGCTTTACTACCTCAAATTTGTAATAAAAATCTTGATATCAAACAGGGAGTTGGTTCCTAGATTGTGACTGGCCTTTTGTGGCTTGAAAATGTTCAGTTGGCTTATTCTAATACAGGCAACCTCTGCTTAGCACTGTTTCACGTAGCGCTGTTGTGCTATAACTCTCATTTTATATTGATACTTGAGTCTCTCTTAGGGTTCAGCGAGTTTCGTTATAACACTCATGGTTGCCATCTTGGTTCGTCAATAACGTTTTGTTTTGCTTAATGCTATTTTGCTTAATGCTCAGTTTTTCAGGAACCAAGTAAGAGTGCTAAGTGGGGGTTGCCTGTAGTTTGAAATAGAAATGCCATGTATGCCTTCCATTTTTATTTATGAAAACTCTGTTTTAATGACGGTCTCATTCTTTGCTCTTCCTTGGAATATTTTTTGTATGGAAATAAAAGTTCCACTCAGCTTTTATGATGAACAGTGCCATAAAGTTCTCTAGGTCAGAAGGAGGTTGGAACTGTATGTGATGTAAAAAAAGGATTTAGAAATTTGGTAATGACCTGGTAATTACACGTCATAACATAGATGCACAGTAGGATTTGATTTTCAAGTTTATCTCTTTGTGAACTTTAACATTCTTTGAATGTATCAGAGATGGAAAATCAGTTCTGTCACTTGCTTGTTGCATAATATTTAGCAGCAAATATGGCATTTTTCAATGATGCCTACTCTCTTTCCCCAGAAGAACTTGGTTTTGTAGCATTCTCGCATTTTGTTTTTCAGATGTTTTGTACTGGTTTGGAAGGCATCCATTACATGTACTGCTTACATTGCGTTTTGCATAATGACTTGTCCAGAAAGAGGCATAGCCCTTTTCCTTGTTGGATAAGTACAGTGTTGATAGCTTCTGTGAAATGTGGAGGATGGGGGTTGGGCCTGAAAGCCACAAAGAAAGATTTTCTTGCTTGTGACTTGCTTAGCTTTATGGTAGGGAATTTCTTACACTTGCTCTTTTAGTTTTGATTTGGAGGAAGCAGAGAAAGATAACAAACCTTTTTCCCCAAGGATAGCCTGCTGTCCTTGAATTTATAAAAATGACCTGACAAAATAATGCAGGCCTTGTCTAATATTCGGTGATGAATCCCTATCCAAAGAGCAGTATAATTCTGGTTAATTCATCCCTCTAGAGGGATTGCAGACAATGGAAAATTACCCAATAATGATTCATTATCAGGTTTAATAATTGAATGGGGGGCAAGGAATCGGAACAACAGAGAACGAAAGCATAGTGGAGAATTACCTGATAGGTGAATTTTATCCAGTGTTAACTGTATCTAGGGTTATAAAAATATGGTAAGTATATGTAAATCCATTGGTGTTCTTGTAAGTCTTGTTTGCAGTCATGATTTCTGAACATAGTTTTTTGGCTTGTCTGAGAAGCAATGTTTGATCAATTTAATAGGGGCTAAATTAATATTGTCTCTTATTCATTATCCCTCTGCCTTAGTGGTAGTTTGTGTGACTGTGCACAAACAAAACACAACTTTGCAGAAGGCTAGTCTTGCTTTCTCTTTTTTGATATAAAATGTTTGTTGGTTCTGACTGCATCATTCAAAAAAGTTACACCAACTGCATTGCTGAGTTTAAAAAAAAATTAATATTATAATTAGAAATGGGAGTTAAGTTTTATGTATCAATTGTAACATTTTTCTTTTTTTTTTTGAAGGGGGACAAGTAGTAATTATACGAATAATTACTTGATTTCAAAATTGGATAAGTATTCCAGTGTTAGAATAGGGAAAATGGGACAAATATTAGCTTGATGTAAAAAGCCAAAAAAGAAATCTTCTTTAGGATTTTTCTTGGCCATGACAAAATTACATTTGGCATTTTTGGGTCATGCTGATGTTTGGACTGCTTCGTCTTTTTTTATTATAAAGCTGATTTCCTCTTGGAACTTAGGCCTTTAGCTCTTATTTAAATTTACTAGCAATTTAGATGCAGTATTTTTGAGGATATGATTTTAACATTTTTGCCTGGTTTTATAACTAAAACTGAAGAGGCATGGTGCTTCAGTATCCTGAATTTTTATGAAAACTTTTACAAAAATATTAGCATTTTGCTGGAGTGAAAAACTGATGCTGGTTAAATAATCTAAAAAGATAAGAGTTAATAGTGTTCTGTTTCATTCATATTGCAGCCATGCATCACAACTCCTCAGAATATAGGATGCCTTTCATCTGTATCATCTGTGCTGTTTATTTTACCCTTTTAAACCTGTGCAGGTTTACATACAGCAGTCTTGGATAACATACTGTCTTGGCTGGAAATGACTCTTCGCTGGAGGTCTTTAAAGAGCATTACAGTCTCTGGAGCCCTCCTTTAAATTTGTTCTAGGAGAAAATAAGTTTAAAACATGCATTCATATATGTTTATATTAATGGTTGTTCCTATATATAAAATAGGGCTGACAAACTATGACAAAATGAATTGCAATTAATTGTGAGATTAAAAAAATAGTTGCAATTAACTGCAGTTTGATCACACAATTAAAACAATAGTCAGTACCCAGGCCCAGCACCCAGCACGCCTCCACCCAATGGTATAAAGCCTATGTGCTGTGCCACCACCAGCAGTGCACAGCCCCTGGCCTGCCCCATGCCTGCTCCAGACCGCACTGGCTGGAGCAGACCCAGAACCCATGCAAACAGGCCCGACATGAGCCCACCCTGCGCCTACTTCAGACTCACTCTCCCATGCTAAGCAGCAGTGGCCTGTCAGAAGCTGCTGCTCTGCCCCAGGGGGAAAGTGGCCCCTCCCCTCTGCCACTGCCTGTCCCTTCTTGATGCAGCTGCCTGGAGCCTGCACCTGGACTGCCCTCCGGCGCCTTTGCATTGCCACCGCTGGGCGACTGGGAAGCAGCAGTGACTTGGAGCTGCAAGGTAGCCCATGTGTGGGCTTTGGGTGGCTGTAGCAAGAATGGCCTGGCAGCAGCAAGGGGGAGGGGCTGCTTTTCCCCTGTGCTGAGTAGCATCTTCTGCCTGGTCACTGCCACTGCTCAGTGTGGGCAGACGAGTCCGGAGCAGGCATGGGGTGGGCCACAGTTGGGAATGTGTGTGTGGGTTCCAGCTGGTCTGATGCTGGTCTGCTCCGCTATGCCATGTCTGGAGCGGGTGCAGGGTGGGCCGGGGTTGGGGCTCTGCACGAGTCCTCACAAGTACTGTGGGGCTGGGGCTATCAGTGGTTCAGTGTGTGAAATTTAATGCCTGTTAATAAAATGTGTGTTAGTTTGCTTTTGTATTAATTGCATACAGAAACTGCAATTAACTGATAGCGCTAATGTAAAATAGCATGACTTGGAATTCCATGAATGAAACAGCCCTTTTTGCAGCCTTTTATGTTGCTGTTAGTATTGGATTGTGCTAACTTGCTTGATTTTGCATGTTTGTTATTTTTGTCGTTCACTGGTTATGGTGAGTGTCTTGTTCTCTTGTTTGCAGAGATTGATCCACAATATAACAGTGATATAAAAAAAGGTACATGGCTGAGTGCAGTCTTTAATCTCACTGTGTTCCTAACTGGGTTTTTTTTTTTCCCACGTGGTACTTTAAATTTGCATGTGGAAGGATTCTTTGTACCAAATGTGTGAAGGTTATACATACACATCTAAACATTTTTTTTTTCCATCATTCAATATCTTAACCCAAAAAATCACTTGAAGGGATTTTTCCCCTAGTTCTATCAATTTTTTAAATAGTCTACAAGCGTGAGAAGTTACCTAATTTTTTTATTTTCCGTTTTTGCTAATGACTTAGAAGTGTAGGAATAAGCTCAAGAAGAAAACAAATGAATTTACAAAGGAGAAATGATGGTAGAATAAATTATTTATATTTACAACTAGCTTTCTAATTAATATTTCTTTACATTATTTTGTGTTTAGATTGCAGCTTCTTATGGAAACGTTATTTGTATCTTTGAACCAGTTACCCTTCTAAAACAGAAGAACAATCACCATACTGTAAGTGAACAGTCTAAGACTGGATGCCTTTGAAATTTAGAATAATTTCTGTGATTTCACTTTTATTTGGGTGTGACCTTTTTCATTCAAGGCAGCAACCAGATTAAAATAGAGATGGCTAGCTTGGTTAGTTTTAAATCAAGAAAAAGATTGGGCAGGATGACACCCTTCATAGACAACAGTGAACTTCCTCAAATGCTATGACTTCTTGAGACTTGAAAAAGAATGTAGTGTGTTCCAAAACTTGTTTAAATCTAGCCTAATGATGCAGATGTTCCAATAAAAGCTATCTCACACAAAAATCCATGCCCTTCAGACTTTTAAAAAAATTAGCTAAATTCCATGTTGAGTTTTTGATTCTCTTCCCTCCAGGTATTTCATTTGCTAACAGTTGCATTAGTTAACAAGAGTATCACAATGTTAAATGCTTCATATGTCCTAGATTCTGCATCTCATTTTGTTCTTAACCATTTCACAGATCCAACGCTAAGCTTGCAGATTGGTATATTATTTGTTTGGAGTGAGGGTGAATTGACTTTTTAAATTTGGACTGCAAAACCCTGGCTGATGAAAGTTTTTTGGCTCTTAACTTTATTTCGCAATAATTAACTCTAGATTTGGAAAATGTGTATACTAAGTAAGAGAAAACTAACCACCCTGTCCCAAAGGTTGAAGGTGGACTACATACTGGGCAAATGTTTCTTGGGTTTGTTTCTTTTTATTCTTAGGTAGGTTCCAGTGAAGTGGAAAGCATGCACCATGATCTGGATATTACCCAGAGCTCTGTAAAATGCTTGTCATTTTTTTATTTATTTATTTTTGGTGGGGAAGTACTATTTGTGAATTTGTTCTAAAGCCTACTAATTTTAGGTGCATCTAGTGTTAGTATTGGCAATAGTTGTAATAATGTATCATTTGCTTGCTATTTCTTTTACTTTCAAATCAGTTGCACTTTTTACAAGATAAAATAACATTGTTTTATCAATTGCATGTAGTTTTATGTCTCTGAATTCAGTTAATTCATACATTAACTTAAAATGAGATCACTGTTGTGCTTTGTATGAGCTTGTCTTATCATTTTCTAGTTTTTCTTTTAAAAGATTTTGGTAACTAGACATACATTAGAACTTAATGCCTAATACCTAGTAAGACTTCCTGTTGAGTTCAGGACATTAACTGGGAAAAGCCATTAACAGACCAGGAAGAATGTCACTTAAACTAATATATACCACTTTAATTTTAGGGGTTACATTATCAGTGGCAGAAGACTGCTCAAATTTTACTGGAATCAGTTGCACATAACTTAACATGGGATCCTACAGGTAAGCATGGAATTAACTGGAACTTGTCTATTGCAAATTTAGGTTTTCTTATGTTAACCTTTTTGCTCTTTGGAAGGATCAAAATTTCCTTTTGGTCCAAGAAGTTAAAAGGTAAGGCCTGGGAAAGTCAGAGTAGAGTAAAATGCACCTTTTTAAAACTTATCATGTGATGCTTAAAATATATCTTCTTGAAAGTGCATGTTAAGAAAACACTGTCTGTCTCTATTTCACTTGTTACATCTTGGGTAATGGAATATATTATCCAGTGCTGGCCATTTCAAAGTATTGTGGGGCTTTTTAGATAGCAATATAAAGGCAGAAGAGAGGACACTTCATTTTGGCCCCTTTGTATTGTAGTTGCATATGCTTTTTTTGAAATATTACAGTAGCGCACAGATGTCTGTGCGAATGAGTAGACTGCTTTGGAGACATAATAGAATTTAATTGTGATGGTAAATATTTGAATTATGGATGTGCAAATTAAATATGAAATACAATTTAGTGTGTTAAATAAGTACTCATTTTCTGGCATTGCTAATCCAACCTGTCAAATGGTTGCTATGTAGGCCACTAGGCCATCTTGCAAGATTGTGCCCATTACATAAGGTTTGGTTTGTGGTAAATGGCATACTGGAATTCTGTAATGCATTTGGCAGTTTGTTAATGCAAAAGCTGAATGTTAGTGATATAACCAACTGACTTTCAGTATAAAAAGCTGCATTTCATAGCTTTCTTTATACTTCTACTTTTATAAAATAAAAATTTTCATTAGGCACTCGTCTCTTGACTGGTTCCAGCTCTCTGCAGCTCTGGTCCAATGTTCATTTGGAAGATGGAAATGCTGAAAAAACAGATGCTGGCTCAGGGGAATGGAGGTGTATCTGGCAATGCAAGTAAGAAGCAATTAAAACTAGAGTGGGAAGCGAAACTTGGTTTCTGTTAGTGGTAATCAAAAAGAAGGGAGTCACACCCTGCTTTTATACTGCTGGGCTAAGAGAGATTTCTCAGATATGCTTTTAATCATTTTAATTTCTTTGAATTACACATTTTATTTCTGTTAGATTAGCATGGTGCTTCTAAAGGTCACATTACAAGGTAATTTTGGGCAGCTCCTGAAGGCCTTAACTCCTGAATTTGTCTGCACATTAACACCTGAAACTAGTTTTAAGCACTTATTATGTGACTCAAAGTTATGCCACTCTAGGGTAAGAGTCTCTTGGAGCTGTGTTACCCTCTGGTGCTACTGGCATTGGGCTGGGCTCAGCCTGGAGAAGAGCAGCAACCCTGCTGTGGCAGCGGTGACTGGACACGCAGCTTAACTGTTCCCTGCCTTATTCCCTGAGACAGACTGCTTGGCAGCCACAAGTAAGTGGGGGTGGACTCCAGAAGCAGAGAGGAAGCCCGGACTTGGAGGCAGGGGATTCTTACTTTTCAGTTCTCCAGGTCCTCGCTAGCCTGCAGTGTGACTACTTTAAACTCAAGCTAGCACTAACACCAATCAACATTTGTACAGCTCACAATGTAAGGTGTAACAAGGCCCTAAGAATCTTATACTATTGGAGCAGGTCAGGACTTCTGTTTTGCATGTTGAAATAACAGGGGCCAAAAAAACCAATTATATCAGATACCTGAAACCTACTGTAACAAAGCATTAAAATAATTTGGGAGAAGCAGGAGGTAGTAGTACATTGCAACAGAAGTAGGACCTAGTGGTCATGACCATAAAGGCTAGAAAAATGGAACTATTTAAAAAAGCTGGACATGTACAAGTCCATGGTGCCAGATGGAATACACCATAGGGTACTGCGAGAGTTGGATGATTGGAAAAGGGCAAACATAGTGCCCATATTTAAGAAAGGGAAAAAGGAGGATCTAGGAAACTGCAGACCAGTCAGCCTCACCTCAGTCCCAGGAAAAATCATGGAATAGATGATCAAGGAATATATCTCAAAGCACTTGAAGGAGAAGGAGGTAATAAGGAACAGTCAGCATGGATTCACCAATGACAAGTTATGCCTGACTAACCTAATTACCTTCTATGATGAGATGACTGGCTCTGTGCATGTGGGGAGATGGGTGGATGGTGGTATACCTTGATTTTAGCAAGGCTTTTGATACGATCTCGCATAACATTCTTGCAGGCAAGCTAAAGAAATACGGGCTGGATGAATGGACTGTAGGTTGAATAGAAAACTGGCTGGAGCATCGGACTCAGAGAGTAGTAATCACTGGTTCAATGTCTAGTTGGCAGCCAGTATCTAGTGGAGTGCCCCAGGAGCTTGTCCTGGAGCTGTTTTTGTTCCATATCTTTATCAATGACTTGGAAGGTGGTATAGAATGTACACAGCAAGTTTGTAGATGACACCAAGTGAGGGGGGGAGGGGGGAGAGTAGTAGATACACTGGAGGATAGAGCTAGGATTCAGAGTGACCCAGACAAATTGGAGGACTTGGGCAAAGGGAATCTCACGAGGTTCAGCCAGGACAAGTGCAAAGTCTTGCACTTTGGACAGAGCAGTCCCATGCTCCAGTACAAGCTGGGCGCTGACTGGCTGGGCAGCAGCTCTGCAGAAAAGAACGTGTTACAGTGAACAATAACCTGAATATGAACCATCAATCAGTATGCCATTGTTGCCAAGAAGGTAATGGCATGCTGGGCTGCATTGGAGGAGTGTTGCCAGCAGGTCAATAGAAGTGATTCTTCCCCTTTATTCAGCACTGGTGAGACCACATCTGGAGTACTAAGTCCAGTTTTGGGCCCCCCACTACAGAAAGAACATGGACAAATTGGAGCGAGTCCAGCGGAGGGCAATGAAAATGGTGAGGGGGCTGGGGGACTTCTAAGGATACCTAGTTTAGTCTAGGCGGGCCATGATCCACGAAAGACGACGGCACGCGACGAAAAAGTATTTGCACACGCGTGCTCACAACCCAAAGGGTAGTAGGGCCCACAACTACATGTTAAAGAAGGTCTGAAGAGCATCCCAGGGACTTTGGGGCTGGGCAGAGGAGCAGGGCAGGAGCAGGAGGGTGCAGGAGGGCCCGGGGCCGGGGGAGCTCACCTGGCGCAGGTGCCGGAGCAGCTCGGTGGCCTCGTGCTGGCGGCCGTGCTGGACGAGCAGCAGCAGGTCCTGCACCAGCCCCACGCGGCGGCGGTAGGGGGGCGCCGCCTTGGCCCCGCTGTCCCGGCCCACTGCCTTCCTGCGGGGCGCGGGGCTGCTGCCGCCCTTGCTCTGCCTGGCGCCTCCGTGGACTCCAAGATGAACATGAGTCGTCAGTGTGACGAAGCCATCAGAAAAGCTAATGGCACCTA
>NW_005842682.1:345069-377993 GCF_000455745.1 Alligator sinensis | reverse complement strand
CTGGACCTTTTCAGCCTCCGCAAGAGAAGGTTGAGAGGCGACCTTGTGGCTGCCTATAAGTTCATCATGGGGGCACAGAAGGGAATTGGTGAGGTTTTATTCACCAAGGTGCCCCCGGGGGTTACAAGAAATAATGGCCACAAGCTAGCAGAGAGCAGATTTAGACTGGACATTAGGAAGAACTTCTTCACAGTTCGAGTGGCCAAGGTCTGGAACGGGCTCCCAAGGGAGGTGGTGATCTCCCCTACCCTGGGGGTCTTCAAGAGGAGGTTAGATAGGCATCTAGCTTGGGTTAGCTAGACCCAGCACCCTTTCCTGCCTATGCAGGGGGTCAGACTCGATGATCTATTGAGGTCCCTTCCGACCCTAACATCTATGAATCTATGAACTGGGCTTATTTAGTCAAGAGAAGAGGAGGCTGAGGGGCAATTTAATAGCAACCTTCAACTACCTGAAGCAGGGTTTGGAAGAGGATGGAGTTAGACTGTTCACAGTAGTGGCAGATGACAGAACAAGGAGCAATGGTCTCAAGTTGCAGCAAGGGAAGTTTAGGTTAGATATTAGGAAGAATTTTCTCACTAGGAGGGTAGTAAAACACTGGAACAGGTTACCCAGAGAGGTGGTTGAATCTCCATCTTTAGAATTTAAGACCCAGCTAGTTAAAGCTTTGGCTGGGATGATCTAGTTGGGGCTGGTCCTGCTTTGAGCAGGGGGTTGGACTAGATGACCTCCTGAGGTCCCTTCTAGCCCTAATTTTCTATGATTCTATTAGCTGGCATATTCTTATTTTGAAACTGACTTCTTGTAATTAAAGGAAGAGATTAAGTCCACTTTGTCTCCCCATCCTGGCCACTTTATAAATAAAATTGTTATATAATTGTCCATATGGATTCCCTTCCTTTTGCAGGCGTCATGGGTGACTGGTGCCCCCCAAGTCTGGGGGGTAGGGGGGCACCAGATTGCTGATTGGGGGGTGGGGGGAGGGCGCAGAATCCCCCCGCAGCCAATCACCAAGCCCAGAACCACCAGCGGCGAAATCGGAAGTCCACTTCCACTGGCACTTTCAGTTTCACGGCTGGCACTTCCAGGGGGCACAGCCAATCTCAGGGGTACATGTGCTGAGTCGCCAATGGCACGTGTGCAGCAGATTGGGTTCTTTTAGTTATCATTATCTGTTGACGGGTGAGTCATGGCCCCAAATGTCTTTACAGTCTCCCATACAAGGATTTAAAAGGCCCTACTGTTCTCAGTTTCTTCTTAGCAAATGTGACAGGGAGAGAACGTCTGCATTGTCTGCTTGTTTCGCTGAACAGCAAACTTTAGCATTAGTGTAATTTAATTTTATTAAGTTAACCTTTTAGGGTATTGGCATTAAAAAACCTTGGAAAGTCCTACATTTAATACTCTGTCATTGTTGACTCTCTCTCCTTTGGGAGAAGGGGACAGCATTTGATACTCCGTTTCTTTTCTAAGCAAATTCATTGTTAGCAGCATACCACAGTTGTTCATCATAGTATATCTTTATGCCAAAAGAGAGAGGTCTTAGAAGTTGGCTTACTACTTTCAGTTCCTCTAATTTAATACCTGGCAATATAGACTGGCCTACCCAGGTCAGCTTGTACAACCTCGGATTTGGAAAGACAGGAGGATGAAAGTGTTGAAAAGCATTGTAGCCATGAATACAGCAAATTGTCTACATTTTTTTTATCTCCCCTAATGAGGCAGCAAGTCCCCAAGCATCCTCTTCTTTTAACTTCACATTGTTTTAAGACCTACATGTATATATATGAAGTGTCAAGTGAATATTTACCAGTCAAAACACCATCTATTGTTGTTCCTTACCCCTAATCCCTACCCCATTTATGAAACCTTTGTCTGAGCCTCTAAACTGGATTTTCTCAAACCTTTTCTTATTGCCTTCCTCCTTCCAGATTTACCAGCTGCTCTCATACCCCTACCAGCATATGTTTTATATTTTAACTCCTTAAATGCCAATTATTATCATAATGAAAATTAAATCCACCTGCAGTCCCCCCAGAGATGTCTTGTGTACCCCCGGGATAAACGTACCATAGTTTGGGAACCCCTGCTCTAAACGCATGTTTGCTACTTTACTTGGTTTAAAAAATGCCATTTTTTATGGCTACTTTGTCTAGAAGAGCAAGTGAACTGCAACCTTTGTCTGATCTGTTCCTTGTTTTTCAAAGACAGTTCTTTGCCCACCCTAAGTAGCCAAGATAGCTATTTGATTTCCCTCCCATGGTATGGACAAACACACTTTTTTTTTTTTTTTTTTTTTATCTGCGTTAAAGCAGGAAGGAATGCTACTGCTCTGGTGTTCACCAGCTGTTACAAACTAAGTTTCTGTGTAGTTACATAGTGATATAAGTTATCTACATCTTCCAAACTTTGACCTGAATAAAATAGGGTTAAAGTTGGAGCAGTTTTGCTACACATATATCACTATAGCTGTATAACTGCCTACCATGGTGCCGTTAGAGTAGTGCTTCCCGAACTTTTCTTCAGCATGACCCCATTTCTTCAGCATGGCCCCTCACTCTCAACCCACAGCCCCACATCCCTGCAACTCCAGCTGCTGATGGTGTGACCCCATTTGGGGTCGTGACCCACAGTTCAAGATCCACTGCCTTAGGGGTTATAGACGGGCACAATTGTATTGATTTATAACAATCAATAACTGGTGAAACCATCTAAGGGGCATGACAGGTTTCCAAGGATCACTAAGATTCATTCTTTCATACTCCATGTCAACAGTTGTGTTCCTTTACTGATTCGCATCTAGTTGCTGTTTTTTGTCAGCAGCTTTTTCAAACTAAGGCTTTTAAGTCCTTGAGTAAATTATTTATAAAAAATGGATTAAAAAGGGGTCCAAAGGTTTATAATCTTTCAAACTCTTCTGTCTGAACAGAAGTAGAAGTTTTTCAAGTTCTTATTATCTCCCTAGGCCTATTGATTGCTTTGCTCCCTGTAATTTGCATGCAGATTTTGCATTCACCTTTGCCTATAACTGGCAGAAACTCTTCTTACTTTATTTTCTCATCTAATACACACTGCAGTTTCCAGCGGCTGTCTTTGTGACAAGGTGCATGTTGTATGTGGGCAAATATAGTATTTAGAACTTTAAGTAGCCCCATCTGTTCCTTTCATGCATTTCTAAAGGGAACTTGTTGTTTAGGAATAAAAGGCAGGAAGTATAGGAAATTGCCTCTTACTCTGTATCAGATGAGTTGGAGGACGATGCGAGTTGAACTTGAAATGTCTCTGAGATCAGGAAAGAATATTTCTGTGTGAAGCATTTGACAGTTGCATCATCTTGTTTTTTGCAGGTATCTGCTGTCTCTTTCAGCCCATTTTTTACATCCTTGCTAACGAGAGTTTGCCTTCCCTTATTTTTGTTATTGCTTGAGTCACATGTTTCATACACTGCAATTGGTTTCTAAGTCTAAAAATGTAGAAAGTTTTCTTGCAACTAAAAAGAAAAATAACTATATATGTAGTTAATGTTTAGGAAAAAATATTTTAAATTTTAAACTTTATTTTTGATTGTTAAGCAGTTGTGTGACCTTTAATATGTTTAAATTTATTTTTTATAGAACCGCTTCCCAAGTTTGTTTAATGAAATTTTCACCAGACGGAGAATTCTTTGCTACTGCAGGAAAGGTAACAAGCTTGGGGGGGGGGGGTTGAAAGAGTTTGCAGAGTTTGACTTTAAAAAATGTCCTGCCTTTTCCTAATGCAAAATGTCAAAAACCTCCTATCCTGTTAAGTGACTGTTTTGAGGACTTGGAAAGATTTTTCAGCAGAATACTAGCCTAAAATATCCATTGCCAACAGATTATGGTTGAGCACCAAAAATAGTGCATTATGAAGTGAAGAGTTTGTACCACAGCAGTAGGCCCATATGAGTGCTTCCTTATTATGAAAATGAAAGAATTTTAAAGCTATGAAGTGCTATATCTAAAGAAGACCACGTATCTTTGAAGAGAAACTGCTATCTGTCAGGGTAACAACAGAACCACATTTTAGGCAATTAATTTTCTCTTTATTTCAGTGCAAGAAAGATATTTAAGTTCAGATTGGCTAAAACTTTGTAGGAGTGTGCTAAGCAGGTATCCACTATTCAGTATTACTTTAAACTAACATGAAAGCTTGCCTAGATTGTCAGTCCTTTTGGGTAGATGCTTATGTAGTTGTGTGGCAACTTAGATCAGTTCTTTTATAGCTGAGCCATTTTCATTATTGAGTTTGCAGAACTGATTTGTATGTGAAGCATTTTTGGAGTATGACATGGGATGGTAAGGTGGTTGTAGCCTATCCTTCCTGTTCCCAACTGTGCCAGCCACAACACTTCTTCCTGCTAAACCTTCTCACTAAGGTCTTACAAGAGATTATAACCTTCAGAAGCAGGGGAGGTATGATCTAGTGGAGTGAGCAGAGAATCAGGGGAAGGAACTCAGGGTGGTGTGGTAGGAGGAGTGGAGAACAGTACTACAAATCCAGGTCTCGGCCTACAGAGCTTACAGCCATTGTTTTAGCAAGGAATTCATTCAGGTGACTAGCACTATTTTTGTTTAAAGAGAGAGATAAAATCTGACAATCTTTTGGTAAATCTTTAGCTGACTTGAAAGCAGACTTTTTATAGATGCATGATGACTGTGAGAGATCAGTGTACAATGAGATATTCAAAATTCAAGAAACGAAGAGGAAGAATTGCAATTAAAGCAACATGAACAAAGTTTAAGTATGGGGGATTTGGCCATATGTTACTAGGTCAATTAGGCAAACAATTTTTTTTTTCCCTTTATCTCTGGTGAAGGTGCCAGATTAAATGATAAAGCAGCAAAGAATGTGCTAGTCAACAAAAATGTTGTATAATACTAGACATGTCCAATGTTGTACAATACTAGACATAATGTATATGTTTCAGTAGCATTTGAATCCTTAATAATTTTTTCATGATAACGTAGAGATGGTATGTGAAAGTTGGCTTAGTTTGTTTAGATCAGTCCATAATGTGGGTGTTTCAACACGCTGCTTAACAGTCTATTTTGGGCTTACTTCTGAGAAACTTTTTATTCGTTGCCTTTTGTTTTATATTCCTGGCATTCAAAATTATTGCCCTTTCAGGGTTTGTTGTTTTTGTGAAGTAGGCTGATGCATTTCAGCATATGAATGGAGGCATTCTTGGCTCTAGATTTCTAATAGTTCTTCAAGACTGATCATTATGGCAGGGAAGATTTTTTTTTTCTTTTATTGGTCATAACATAGTCTTTGAGTTTTTGTTTTTTTATGAATATATCCTATCTTTTGTTTCAGCACATCCTAAATTACTTTGAAAACCAGTAATCCTGTAGGGAGAAGTAATGTCACGTTGGTGCCAATGTCTCGATATGGTCATAATGAAATCACCTGTTAGTTTCTGCTTGAGCAGATTTTTCCTTTGGGATGTTCCCATGATGAATAGGTCCAGTAAGATGGCCACGTACAGGTGGGGAGAGGGTCGTCTGACTAAGCTGTGATGTAGCTCTTGAGACAGGCCTGCAACTAGGCTAATGTGTATTGCCCTGCCCTATGAGCATCTTTGGAAACAGGCTGGGATAATGAAACAGATATTGCTGATACCTCTGTGCATCTATCCATAAATGTTCCTCATGGTCATCTGCCTTATGATCCTTCTATTTACAAAGCAGGATTTAGTTTATGTATCTTAGCAGAATTAACCATAAACCCTGTTTTCTTCAAATGTGGGTCTTTAGGATATTAATGTATCGGCTATCTCTAGCACCTCTTCTAGGAAATCCCATGTTTTTAGGCTGTTCACAGAGAATCGGAATGAGATGGGAATGTGGGGAAAACAAGACTGATTAACAAGAAATCTTAAACCATTTTAGAAAAAAATGTATAATCTAGGAAGATTTGAAGCTTTATCAAGAGAGTTGAATTCACTGGCACCAGGAAAATAATATTTTATATAAGCCCTGTGCTAGAACTGTGTCCTGTGTTATAAGGCTTTCAAATGCATTAGTGGTGTCAGCTAGGTCCTATGGGAAATAGTTTAAGATTTTTAAATTGGAACTTCCATTTGTGGAAAATTGAACAAGTATTAATAAGTTTGTGTTTTCTTTTTCCCTTAGAATGATTGTCTTGTGAAAGTGTGGTATAATACAGATAGTTGGCGATCAGCAGTAACACCTCCAGGTGCTACTCCAGAAAAACAAGCTTCAGAAATTGATTTTTCATTTGTTTATTTGTCCCATCCTCGATCTGTAAATGGATTTTCATGGCGGAAGACAAGCAAGTACATGCCACGGTCAGTAAATTGACTCCTGATACCTGTAAATTGTTGAAAATGGAGTGAAAATTTGTAAAACATTGCAAGGTTTGTACAGTCTTTACCTAAAAAATGGCATTCCCAAGTCTCCTGTGAAGACGGTCTAAATCTACTTTAATTCCCCTCCTACTTCAGCAGTACTATTCTTCTGTGGCTATTCTTTCTACCTGAATTTACCCTAAGCTGTCCTTCATGCTTCACATTTACCTTCTGTCTGTGTTCTTACATGGCACTGCCAGTGTCATAATCATGCACATTCCATGATTAAAAAGAGTTAAAAAAAAATTATATCTCTGCTGGGAGAAGGCTGGCTTGTGATTTTTAAGATGCAAGTATAAATGCAAGAGAGGAAATGTGCTGGGGGGAGGGGCAAAATTAATGTATTCATTTATTATCTTTGAACATGAAACCCATCTTTTTAGCCTGGTTCTTGCAAGAAATTATCCCTACATACGTTGTAACAGACCTGCAAAATGTTATGATTTCTGCAGTTTCATTAGCATAACCCTATATTGTGTTCACCATCCATACGTTTGTTTACAGCACTTCCTCCTTTGATAGTCTTCCAGAATCTGATTGAATCAAAACTCCACTTTGTACGTGCCCTCTTGCTTAAATATGCAAACGCTCTTGTATAACACTCATGTGAAAGATTTACTGATTATTCATCCTCTTCAGTTTCCAGGAAAAAAATAGATTTTTGTTTTTTAAAGACTTAATATATCATGATGACTGGAATTATATCATGGCCTAAATAAAATAATCATTCATACTGAATGTGTTTTCTTCCTCTGTCCTTGTCTACTACTTGGACTCCTCTGAATCCTTTCTGCTTCAGTCAGTTCTCAGCAGTGCAGCTCAAGCAGTTTTACAGGTTTTGCCCTTCTCTGTTGTCTTTACTTAGGCTATGTACAGATGTTCAGTTTTTATGGGGAGAATCACTCTTCTCCTAGTAGAAACCAGAAGTAGACAGACATTTAGCCTTTTTTTTCCTGGAGAAAAAACGGCTGCTTTGGGAGAAAAATAACCCTGAGATAAGCAGGGTTAAGTCACTCCCATGAGAGTTTATCCCAAGAGACACTGAATGCTTTCTCCTGGCTTAACTTTTGGGGACCAGGAGTGAAGCTAGGGAATAGACTCCTGTGGCTTCTTGGTATCACTCTGGTTTTAAGAAGCCTGGTGGTGGGGACTGGAGAGGAGCTATTCCCCCCCACCCACCACCCCTTTTCTGTAGACCAGAAGGGGAGAGGAGGGGAGGAGTAATGCTAGCTGCTTCCCCCTGCTTCTCACCATGGAGTTGCCAGCGTGCAAAGTTTTGCTGCACTCTTGTGGCAAGGTTCTTGGTGGAGAAGCAAGCAGGGGGTTTGCTGCTCTGCTCAGTTCCTTTGTTTGGCTCCCAGTGCCCAAGGAGTGGTGCTATCCCCTTTGGCTTTCCTTTGCTCCCTACTCTGCTGTTCAGCTAAGCAGCAGGGGGGTGGAGGAGCAAGGGGAAACCAGGTGGGGGGAACTGGGTTGGGGGAAACCCCCCAAGCCAGTGCAGCCAGAAGCTAGACTTTTTTAAGTCACCGCATGGGGGAAGCAAGGGGAATCCGGCTGGTGAGGACCTGGGGTCAGAGAGGCCCTCTCTGGGGGAGCAGGGCAAAGCCCTCACTTGCTTCCCACACCAGAATCCCAGAGGTCTGTGTGGAGTGGGCGGGGTGGGTTTTCCTCACTGCTCCATCTGCTCGGGTCCCTGTACTTGGAGCAGAGTAGAGGAAGCAGTTCTGTGATGGGGAGCAGAGAAGCAGCTATTCCAGGCAGGGGGACTTTGCTCCTCTCTCCTCCTAGACTGGTTTGGAAGGGAAAGGGAGAGATGAGGCCCCCAGCTCCTTCCCCAAACCAGGGAAGTGCTTGGCTTGAGAGAGGATTTAGGGGGCTGTGCCTTGCTGCTTCCTTCCCCTCCCAGACCAGTCTGGGAGTGGAGAGGAGAAGACCAGCTATTGCTGCTCCTTGCTTCTTCCCCAAGCCAGGGAAGTGCTTGGCTTGGGGCTTTGCCCCAGTGCTCCCTCCACTCTGCTCCTGGAGGCCAGGAGTGTAGTGGAGGAGGCTGTTACCCCAACACAGTTCCCTAGAGTCTGGACTGGGGTAGGTGTGAAGAGTGTCTCCTTGCTGCTCTACTCCCTCCGCTGACCAGGAGGAATGCAGCAGGCACTGCTCTGTTTGCCTTCCCCAGACCAGGATCACCCCAGTTTGGGGGAGATGGGGAAAACAGGGGAAAGGGAACAACTGCAGACTGATCATGTGTGCTGTTCCCTCTCCTGGAAGGATTTCTGCCAAGGGAAATTTCTGAGCAATTTTCTCCAATAGAAATTAATATCTGTACACAGCTTTAGTCACTATGATGCCAATTACTTCTTTCTGTTACATCTACTAAAGCCTACTTGAATTCCATATTCCATAAACAACCTTGTACTCTATTTCCTGCTGTCCTTTATGTATAGTAAGTGTGTTCAGGCCGTCGCTTGCAAGCTGCATGCAGTGCCTGGAGGTCTTTTAACACCAAATTGATTGGGGGTGTTTGTGCAGATCATTGACTTGGGGTATACACTTCTTGAATGTTTTGTGGTGCTTAACTGTGTCAAGATCTTGATTTGTAGCTAGAAGGGTTAAGTGTGGCCATCTCTGACATATAGAATGCCCTATTTAAAGCCACTACTTCTCATTGTCCTCAAATTCAGTTAGAACTGCTTTGTACTGTGATGCTTTTATCAATTTGTTGTCTATTAATGATAACAATGGGTGGTAGTCAATGGCATTTTGATTTATATATACTATGTAAACTATTTCTCAATAATAAGATATTTACAACTTGACTTGGATCCGAAGTTACAAAACTAGCTATATAACTATATGTTCCTGTGTCGTCTTTCAACGTTGTTCAAATTTCTTAGCTTTTGTTACATTTCCTTATAGCGCACTGTTTTTAAAACATGGGTGTCAAAGATTTGGCCTGTGGTCTGGATTTGGCCCACGGAGCCCCATCATCTGGCCCCTGGGTCTCAGAGTTGACTCGTGTATAGTGCCCACCTTGGCCTGTCGAGGACTGGCACTTTCCCAGCCAGTCTGGGACCCATGCTGCACTGTGGGTGGTGTCTTCTCTGGCCTGGGACCTACACTACATGCAGCCCACAACCTGTCTGGTCTGCTACTGCACTGCACATGGTGCCCACACTAACTGGTCTAGGACCCACACTGTATGCAGTACCTGCCTCAGCTGATCTAGGTGGAGTGGGATCTGGCATGCTGTGCTGGATCTGGCATGCTGGGTGAGAGGGAAGAGTATGGTGGGATCAATGGGCTTAGTGCAACCCATGGGGGGGCAACCCACACCATGTATCTGGCCTATGGACCTACCTCTCACCACTCCTCTAGCCAGGGTCCAGACTCTGACACTCCTATTTTAAGAGAAATCATAAGCTTCTCTGAATAGTGAATTTGATCTACACAAGTTTTTACTTAGTCTAACACTATATAATGGATCTTCTGGGATAGCTTGATACTGTTATAATACAAATAATACTTGGAGGAATAGAAATAGCATAGGAACAACATTTTTGAATTGTAGTTACAGCTTTACTATTATGCTGTATATGACTTTGGGCATAAAACTTCACCTGTCCACATCACAGTTTCCATACCTGCAAAATGAAGGTACCTGTCTTAGTGGCATACTTACTATTAGTTAGTATCAATGAAAAAGCTTTGAATACAAGAGTCAAGAAACAAAAACTATTACACTATTTCATTACTCCTAGCTGCATGATTAGATTTCTGTGTTCGAAACCAAGTTTGAGACTTATAAGATACGCATTTCTTTTTAAAATAGTTTTAGATCTTAAAGTTGAGCATATCTAGTGTATCTATATGTTGTTGAATCTTAATAAAATATTTTTCTGAGAGTATTTGTCTGGATAATGAAAGAAGAACGTTCTCTTTTTCTTTTTTGTTTTACTTAATATCTAAATAGTACTGGTCTAATTTTGGAATTTTTTTCTTTGAATATTCTGATGCTCAGTATGTGTACCTGACTTTCACAACCTCCTTAAACTCTTTTTCAGTGGTGCTGTGTGTAATGTACTCCTGACTTGCTGCAAAGATAATGTGTGCCGTCTGTGGGCAGAGACTTTGTTACCAAATGATAGTCTATTGTATGGTGGTGAATACAACCATTGGACTGAACCAGTGAACTTGACCAATAACTTCAAAAGAAATGCTTCTAGTAAGGAACGAATGCAAAATGCCTTAGAGGTAAGAACCACAGAAAGTACTACAGCAAGGGTTGTCAGCTGGGGGTACGTGTACCTCTAGGGGTACTTAGGTGATAGGGGGTATGCGCAGGCAGGCAGGGATGGAGCAGGGTGCATGGGCAAGGGTAGCGGCCCCCCTCTGTGGATGGATGTGGGGCAGGGGGGTTGCATGTGGCGGCCACCACTGCCACCCACCATCCTGTGCCACCGCCACTCCCCACCCCACATGGCCACCTTCCAGGAGCAAGGCCAGGGAGGGAGGGCAGCGGCGCCCCTCTGCGGGCCGCACAGGCGCTGCCCGGCCACTGGCTCCACAGGCTGCTGACTGACAGCGCACAATTGGTCAGGTGCGAGGCCTGGCAGCAGCCCACGGAGCCACACATGCAACTGGTCATGGGAAAGCGGGGCGCGGCGGCAGCATGGGGCAGTGGGTGGGGCCAGCTGCCGCTGTGTGCAAGCCCCTCCCCCTCTGCCCGAGCTGCCACCACCAGAATGGATATGCTGAAAACCCCTGTACTACAGAATAAGCAAGCCTCAGCGTCTCACTAAAACATCACCCCGGGTCTGCAATTCTTTGTATAAGAGCCCTTCCAAACTGATTTTTAAGACACATGGAGGTGTCAAGTGAAATGTCCTCCCACTTGCTGCTTTTTTTTTCTGCTGTCATAACCCTCTCTCCTTTAAGAAGATAAGTGAATCCATAGGTCTTGCAGGGTAGAGGTAAAAAAATGAAGTGGTACCTTCCCATGTGCGTCATGGCAGCAAGATAGCATTTGAATATATTTTTCCCTTCTCTCAACTAGTGCTGATGTTCCGAGGTAAGGTACTCTAACTTCTGGGAGCAAGATATATGTGGAGGGGAAGCCACATGCTTGTGTGTGCATCAGGGGTGGGTAATTATTTTGGCCCATGGGCCACAGAGAGAGTTTTGACAAGTTGTCGCTGGCCGTATTTTGCTGACCTCTGGTATAGATGCTAAGGAATCTAGCACTGGGTTCCTGTAATACAAGCTGTATAGATGCCTCAGAGGTTGTGGGATTAATAAAGTAAGGGTAATATTGATGTGGGCAGGCTCTGCATGGGGATATATGCCTACCAGGATATGCTGCTGTTGCTCCCACTACTTAGCTATATCCTGCACCAAACTGATATTTGTACTATTTCAATGCCTATATAGCGTATCAAGGCTGAATGGACTTAAATTGTAACAATTTTTTAAATTTAATTTCAGTAGTATTGTAGGTAGCCATATCCCATCTTTAAACTGTGACGGTTTTCCTTGAAAATACTTTTTAAAATTACTAGGTTTTTAAAAAATTAATTGTGCCTGTAGTGTAAGAATAAAAATATTGATCCTACCAATGGAGTCTTGGTTAGAGAACATAGCAACTGCCATTTGCTGGGTTAAACCTTACGTGGTATCCTACATCTCACACTGGCAGAGAGTGGATGCTGAAAGGGAGAGTGAACAGGGTATGACTAAGGTTTTTCCTCTGTTCCTCTCCTACTTGCAGCCTCCAGCATTACAGGAATAGAAAGTTCTGATTCTGAAGCTTATACCCCTCTCATGAGGGAGGATCTAATTCTAGTTTGTTTCCATTATTCAACTATTTGAATACCTTGTTTATATTTTCCATTTTAAAAGTGTGGTATGGTACAAAACTGTGCTGTTTGATTTCGTAGAGTATGAAGGCTATAGATATATTGCCCAATACTTTGAAATAAAAAAAAAAAATCAGAGCTGTTCTCCCATCAATGGTATGACTTATGCGTAAGGGCCTTTGTAGAAGATCCTAAAGTCATCTTTCTACCTTCTGTTCTTTTCTTAATAGAAGACTTGTTCAGAATAGTATATTGTGTAAATTAACCATGTTTTCCCTTTTAAGAGCTATTTTAATTTAGAATACCACATAATTTTTCTCTTAAGGAAAAACTCTATAGATTTAAAAAAAAACAACAAAACTTTTTTTATTTTTTCCTCCCCAGGTAAATCTGAAACACTTCCGGCGAGGGAGGAGAAGGTCAGGTGCAGTCACAGCCCATACTGGATACTCACCACATCAGCAAGATCCTCATGAAGTTCATCGAAACACTCCTTTGCATGCAAATGCACTCTGCCACTTCCATATTGCTGCCAGTATCAACCCAGCTACAGGTAACAAAGAACAAACATGAATTTGCAACAGACCTGTATGTTTTACTATGTGTATATGTATCATGAGTCTGTTGATATGACCACAGTAAAATTTTTCACACAAGATGCTTGTTGCTTTTGTTGCGTTGGATGGTTGTATCTTGAAGGTAACTCTGTTGCATATCCCTTATTTTTTGTGTGCCTGAATTTACTCTAATACAAATGTTGAGCACTTGCAATTGCAACCAATGTAATTGGAGACTGTGCTGGGAATGTATAAAGTGATATATAATGATAAGCGTTAAAAAAAATGGGTCTTGGTGTTTCTCAAATTGTGTACCCCAAATTGAACACTTTCCCATCTTTAAAAGACAAAGTTCCTGCATTTTCGAGTTATGTACAGCTGAGTTAATATTTTAAACACTCTAATATTATAGTGGTTAGCACTATAGAAATGACAGAAGAAACAGTAATTCTGTCTTCATAAGTGCTTAATATGCTAAAAATAAGGCATGAAAAATAGCACTGAATACTGAAGTTAAAACAGAATTTTTTTTTTAATTAGAAGCATAGATCCCTTTCTGTATTCAGGAGAAATAACTGGGAGTTCAGTTGCCTGATATCGCAGGCAATTACATCATCATATATCCCTTTTCATAAACTGATCAGCTCTATCTTACAAGAAGGTTTGGATCCCCTGTCCCTATATGATGGTTATATTATCTTTGTCTACAGGATATTTTTTCTAATTTTTCAGCCTAAATTTATTCATAACCAATTTATATCTACTGGATCTTGTGCCTGACATGCCTCAGGTCTTAAATAGTTTTTATCCCTCCCAGGCATTTTCACCCTTTCATTTATTTATAGACAGAAATCAATATTCCCTTTCAGTTTTTGTTTTCCTATACAAAACAAGCCAACTGACAATTACTCTCCTCTTTTAAGATAGAATTACCATAGTTACCCTTTACTACTTCCATTTTTTTTCACCTTTCTAGAACAGATGAAGTCTCACCAGCACCTTGTATTGCCTTTAACGTTTCACTGTCTCTACTGGAAATACTCTGACTAATGCATTCTAGGATCACATTTTGTCTTTTTCAGTAATGAGGCATCAAATATGACACAGCCATTTTGTGACCAGTTAATACACTCGGGTGTCTTTTGTGTCCTCCTGACTGATTATGATCCTATCTTTATAATAGAAATGCTTATCCCTAAATTGATAATCTAGTGCATAGTACCATTACATTCAATTCAATTTCTTTTGCCATTGTTCTGAAGGCCATCTGATTCTTCTTCTGTGATAACCTGATCCTCTGCTCTGTTGAAGTTTCCCACACTATGCATATTAGTTCCTGCCCTCCCAAGGTGCATATTTAGCAGACTAAACGTTTTTTTCTGATCTAATTAAGACCAGGAGAATATGTGCATTTTTTCAGACTTGAAGGATGCTAATCCAGCATCCCCAGATGCCACCTCTCACTCAATTTCCTCCACAGTGGGATGTATACTCTCTGCTGCTAGGTGTTGCACTTCAGGGTTTATCCTTCTAAAATGTAAATTTGTCTTTGCCTGGGAGGACCTTTTCTTGAATAGACACTTCTTTAGATGCTAATTCTAAGCAATTACTGCTTTTCAGCCTTTCCTAGGTGCCAAAGAGACTCATGATCATTTTGCAATCTTGGTCCTATTATAACATAAAATAAATACATTTTATATCAAATACAAGAATTCACGCAGATGTAAGAATGGTAAAATTAAACACAGCTTGCTGCTACCCAACTGTAGAGACTATGCATGCCATATTGGTAAAACAACCTCAAGAAATCATGTGTGACCCCCCACAAAACCATAGACCAGAGCGGGGTTCATGACGATAGTCCTTTTTAGTAACGTCATGAGCATTGATTTTCATCAATGCCAGGTTAGTCTCTAACGTGCCACCTTGCCCTGTCTTTTGCTATCAATGCCAAGTGAACACCATTCCACCTCTACACTACGTAAGAGCTGGGTTTCAATAGAAAAATAACATGGATTAATATAACTATAGACTGTATAATCATGTGTATGTGTATGAGCACAGGAACAGCAAAATAAAGCTGCTTCACTTTAAGTCCTTGATTTTTGTACTTGAATGTTGTTTTTCATAGCTGTTTTGTGTGCAAAGTAAAGAATTGTAAACATTTCTATCATGAAACTGGTCAAGTTTAACCTCATAAGGTCTGTTAATAATGACACTCAGCTATTTATCTAGCCCTCCTTCCCATAGCTCTTAAATATATTTAAAACGGATAATTCTGATTCCAAAGCATGCAATAATTACTGCAAAAGTTAAGGCATCTTCTTGGAATGGAAGACTGCTAATTTATGAGTTGGTAAACTTTAGTTGGAAGACAGGAAGGAAGACTGGCTTTCATTTCCTATAGAGCACTGATTCTCAACTGGGGTGCCACAGTATCAGTCATCTTACCGCTGCTAAGAAATCATCACTGGCAATCAGCAGTACAATGTCAAGTTATTCGACCTAGTTTGGGCACCAGAAGTCTTCATAGCTGTGGCAGTACAGAACTCCCCACACACAAATTTTATCTTGTGTGGAACTCAGTACATCTAAATTTTTTTTTATACTGTGCCATAGTCTGTAGTGTTATATAAACCCCAAGTTTCTCAGAGTGGGTTGTTATAGAACACAGAATCACAACCTCTATTCCACAAGAGATTTTTGAGATACTTGGCAAAACCCCAATAGGGGAGTTTTGTTCTGTCTGCCAGTGATAAAATTGCCATAAGTGTAGTAATAAGTTGTTGCATAGTGGTGTAATGTACCCTTTTATACTGGATCAAGGAAAACTTTATTGGGCCATTTTCTGTTTTGGAAATAATATATATATATATATATATATTTTTTTTTTAATTTTATTTTTAATCTTAGACATTCCTTTACTCCCTTCAATCACGTCTTTGAGTCTCAGTGAAAATGAAGAGAAAAGCGGGCCTTTTGTTGTTCATTGGCTCAACAATAAAGAGCTGCATTTTTCCTTGTCCATGGAAGTATTTTTACAACAGATTAAAAAGAATTTTGAACAACATTCTTCAGAGACCAGCACTGAAGAGTCTAATCAGATAGATGGCAAATCAGATGAAGGTAAGATGCATATTGAAGATAATGAGATGCACTGTATAGTCAAAGGCAGTGGTTCTCAACCTTTTTTGTACAAGGACCCATTTGTAAGCGTCAGTGTCCTATCCTGACCTAGTGTCCCTCACTCCTGATCCTTTGTCCTCTGTCCCCAGGCCCCAGCCCCCAGCATGTGGAGCAGGGTGGGGTGTGTGTAGGGCATGGGGCGGGGGGCCCAAGCAGCCCATTGCAGGCTGGAACTCTGCCAGCCTGCAAGGGAAAAGCCATGGTTTCCAATATTTTTCTCCTTTAAAAGAGAATCCATTTTTAAAGTGTCCATGACCCTTTCATATATTCTTGTGACCCATGGGTTGAGAAACGCCGGTCTATGGGCCACTTAAAAAAAAAAAAATGTATTTAGGCACCTGAAGTTGCAGGTAAATGCATACAAGAATTTTCAGAATCCATCTGAATGCCTAAATACATTTTTATAATGTATGGGAAGTGTGTGTAATTCACAGTTTCAGAGCTCTCTTTGGTACAAGCAAATAATATTTGTTTAAGTTTTAACTTACTTGATTAAGTTGATGGAATTTTCAAGCATATCATGGACTGAAAGGCTTCTGGGAAAGAACATTTTAATTTCCTTGATCAAGTTTCTCAGTCTAGTGGATTATTGCAGGGAAATTGTTACTTTATCAAAATAGATCTATAGAAGTTAATGTACACATTTAGGAGATAAAGCATTCAATGTGTTACCTGATACTGGCAGTATGTCTGTGGTCTTCTAATTGTAAGTGTATTAGTGTGGTGCTATAAGCACCTGTTGGCTGGGAATGGAACAGTGGAATAAAGGAAAATGTGTAAAGAGCTCAGATTTCTGTTCTGTGACTTCTGAAGTTATGTAGAGAGTTCAGGTAACTTCTCGAAAGCTTGTTTTTTCATTAAGTTACAAATGGCTGGTGTAATAGTGTTTTTTTGTTTTGGTTTTTTTAATGAACACTTTCAAGCAGAGGTCCACATGCTTTTTTTTTCCAGGATATACCCTCTGGTACTGCAAAATTTCCATTTTCTTGGAAGTAGTGTCCATTATAGCCCCTCGTGTGCTGTGATGGCACTACCTAGTTGAGATCATGCTTATGTTAAGATTGCCTATATTCTTCTTTTCCTGCAGCTTTGCAGGCAGAAGATAAAGTGGTCTCCTTTGTCTTGTAGTTCAGCATGTAAGATTTTAAAACAGTATGTTTTTAAAATTACTTCTGGCATGATTCTGTAAGTCACTTGAGTAATGGAAATGAGTTTTGCATTAGTGAAACGTTAACAAAATTTGGGGGCTTGGGGGGTTTGGGTTTTTTTGTCCCATGTCCCCCTGCACCTCCTTCAGCCACTGCTAGAGAGTATTTACAGCTAAACACATATTGTTTGCATATAAATATTTAAAAACTTAACCAGACACATGTATTGCTCATAACTTGTAGTGTTCACAAAGTTAAAATTTCGGTCTCAAGCGTTTACCTGTTTAATTTAAACTGTTACTTGGCTGTTCTAGTGTTTTAAAACTTGATTAATTTAAAGACAGAGAATAGGAATTTGATGCATTTTATTCTCGAGTTCTTCCAAGCTCCCAAGTTTGATATTTATTTGTTTGTTTGTTTGTTTGTTTGTTTGTTTATTGTATTTCTTATGAATGTTTATTATGACTGTTTTAAAAAAAACAAAGAAAGCATACATTCTGGTATACTTTTAAACTTGTATTTTGTATAATTATCAATTGGTGATACTTAAGGTACCCTTCTTGAGTGAGGTAAATATTTGATTTAGTGATTAAATCCTTGACTTTTTAACTTGTTTAAATCTTGTTTGTTTTGTTTGTTTGTTTTTATGAGTAGTTTAGAGATCGGGCCTTGTGTGCCCTGCCAATTTATTATGTGTATGATTTCTGACTTTCAATTATAGCTTGAACACACAGATTTCTTTACAGTTCATGCGTTTCCCTCTACTAGAAGCTGATGAAAATGTGGAAGATCAAAAAGCAAACCAAGAAAAGAAGGAACTGAGTGATGAAAGAGCTGTTCTGAATTCAAGTTTTGTTCCTTTATCTTCTGCTGCTATTGATCATGAGATTGAAATACTACTGACTGAATGGAGTAAAAATGCTGACATGCTCTTTAGTATTCATCCTATGGATGGTTCATTGCTGGTATGGCATGTGGACTGGCTAGATGAATACCAGCCTGGTATGTTTCGCCAGGTGCAGGTACTATGTTTTTTCTGGATTAAGATATATGCTTTTGTTCAGTTAGAAGTATGTTAATATCTACCTACTAATATGTATTTATTATTTCCTCCCTCTCTTCCCCACCCCCACTGTAACTCTAGGTATCCTTTGTTTCAAGAATTCCAGTAGCTTTTCCAACAGGTGATGCAAATTCTCTTTGCAGAAGTATAGTGATGTATGCTTGTACCAAGAATGTTGACCTGGCTATTCAACAAGGCAAACACAAGCCATCTGGTCTTACACGCTCCTCATCTATGCTCATCTCTTCTGGCCACAGTAAATCGACCAACAGTTTAAAATTAAGTATCTTCACTCCTAATGTTATGATGATTTCCAAACACGCAGATGGTTCTTTGAACCAATGGCTAGTTAGTTTTGCAGAGGAATCTGCTTTTTCAACTGTGCTGAGTATTTCGCATAAATCCCGATATTGTGGTCACCGTTTTCATCTAAATGACTTGGCTTGTCATTCAGTACTACCATTGCTGCTTACAACCTCACATCATAATGCTTTAAGGACACCAGATGTTGATAGCACCAAACAGACAAATGACTCTTTAAATTCTGGCGAGTCTCATTTAAGACCTCAAAATACAGGAACTGCAAGTGTAACATCGCAGGATCCCAATGCCATTTACAGTGAGCTTATTCTTTGGAGGGTTGATCCAGTTGGGCCTTTATCCTTTTCTGGTGGAGTTTCTGAACTTGCACGAATAAACTCTCTTCGTGTTTCGGCGTTTTCGAATGTGGCATGGCTGCCTACCCTCATACCTAGTAACTGTTTAGGTGAGTTTTCCATCTTACTTTTTGTAGCGTGTTAAAGTTGTTGGAGTTAGAAGTAGTATGGACAAAAAAGAAACTAATATGAAGAATTTAGGATGTTGAATGTATTAACTGGATATTTATCTGATGGTTTCTAGTGTGTTGGTTTTCTCAAAAGTAAGTTTGAATACCATACAAATATGTGTAAGTCACTAGATATTTGTATAATATTTATTTTGGTATTTTTGAAAAAAAATACTATATTCTCCTTCCCCCTTTTTATGGTGCCATATATACTTTTAGCGTTATATTGGCTGGTAAGGACAAGGTCACTTCTCTTTGTTTACAAATGTACAAGCTAAATTGTATAAAATATGCATATAGTATAGTTCTTGGTCAGAGAAGAGGGTGGAGTTTAAAACATTAATATGAACAAGGAGGGCAGTGTGTAGGAGAATCATGTTTTCTTTTGTTCTCTATATTTTTAGTAAAACTAAGTTTGGTGTCAAAACTGTCTGGTTCTTTCATGTGCATACACGTAAAATCACCTGAAATAATGTTTTGTTCTGCTTTGGTATTAAATAATCTTGTTTCTTTTCACTAGAAAGTGGGAGGGCTGATGTTCATTCAGCTAAATTTTGTGTTGATTGCTAATTCAAATGTTTTTCAGGGGCCTACTGCAATTCTCCTAGTGCTTGCTTTGTGGCAAGTGATGGGCAGCATTTAAGATTATATCAAGCTATAATAGATGCTAAGAAACTTCTGTGTGAGCTCTCCAATCCTGAAATTTCTGTGAGTGTAAAAATTATTTATTTGGAGTAGACCTGTAAACTGTGCTGCTTTAGGTGGGAAATCAATAAGATGCTCCTTTTGCAATAACATTACTACCTGGAACAAACATCAGATTAGACTTACAGGTTTTGACCATTTTTGTATAATAAATATGTTCTGATGATTGGCAAAAGTGGGAGTATTAACCCTTGTGGCCTCACCAAATTGCAATTTACATAATTTTCAGTACTGAGTTTGTGGCTGCTCTTAACTTGTGTCTGTGCATTGTAATACAATTTTCAAGTCAAGGTGCTAAGTGCCTTATTACCATCAGAAAAATAGGCAGCCAATTTGCATCTTTTTGTGATCCATATCCTACTGAGGGAATATTTAAAATAAATAAATAAGTGTACCCAGTTTATATCAGGGTTTCCATAGAACATACATTCAGCTTTGATTTAATAAACTAAATTATTAACCCTGGCTATGAATAAATTAAATGTAAGCAATAAAACTGTTATGCCAAAATGTAAACTGGTTAAATATTTGTAATTTTTGTAAATTTTACTGTTGACTTCAATATTACTTGTATTACTACTTTTTTTACAGAAATATGTTGGTGAAGTTTTTAACATCATAAGTCAACAATCTACTGCTAGGCCAGGATGCATCGTAGAGTTGGATGCCATTACAGAACTTGTAAGAGAGACTTTTCTGTATTCACTGTGCATCACATGTGCAATTTTCTTCACCTGTTGATGAAATCATCAAAGATTAATCCTGATACAAATGCTTATATTTCATTCTGATACAAATGCTTATATTTCTTGACCTAGTCTTTGCTGACAATCAGAAAGAACTCGGATATTATATATATTAGAAAATGTTGCTATGTCTGAAAACTTTTTTAAATGTAGTGTAGGAATAACTCCTGTGATGAGAGATTTGAATCTTATCTCAATCATATTTTACAGCATTCAACTCTTTAATTTATCTTTTATTTAGCGTGGCAGAAAAACACAGCTTCTTCACGTTTTTCACGAAGACTTCATTTTGAATAACCGGGAGGAGAAAATGCCTGGAAAGAAGAATGATTTATCAGCGTCTGGTAAATCAGCATTACATATCTAATACAGTAAATGGTGAAGAAGGAATCGAATATACTAACTTGTATGAGAATTGGGGCTTGTTGCACATCTTTTTTGTGGCAAAAATTATACATATATTTTACTAGACTATAAGATTGACATATTGAGATGAAATAACAGGTAAACAAATTATTTTCCTTTTCCTTGATAAAGTAACATTTCCCACGTGCTGAGACAGAACAGTATTGTGTCCAATACCCATCAGATGCATTAAGAAATGTACTGAACTACTGATGGCATTAGTGCAGAGAGAGGTACTCGCTGAAATAATTTGTTTTATAAGGTAAGACCCATGCCATAGGATCTGAGGGGGAAATTTTAACATCATGGTTCACTATGGTCATCTAAAAGTCCACATAGGTATTTAGTCACTATTTTCAAAAGTTGGCAGAAGATGTTATGGAAAAATGTCACTCCCTTCAAATTACATAACCGTTCCTTGGAGCTGTACAGTAAGCCAGAGACTTCCTGTATGGTATTAAATGATTAAATACATTTTTTTTTACTGTATGCTTCTATAGTGACAGGTCGAAGAGGTTCCATGTGTAGGGTTCCATGCGAAGAGGTTCCATGTGAAGGTATTTCTAAATCCACAGAACTGGCTTTAGTAACAACAAAAGAAATTATAAAATAAGTGTGAACCACTTCTGTAGTTCATAACCTGCCAGTAACTTGTTAAATATAGCAGATTTTATCCAAGGTACATGTTTTTTCTTTAATTAAACATACATAATTCTTCCATAATTCTTGTCCTGGGTATGATCATAAACTGCATCTGATTGAGGGCCTGGTAGCAACGTGGTGGGGGCTACTTGTGGCGGCGTAGCTCCTATAACATACCACAGTATTGCAGCCTCCAAACTAATGTGAATATAAGGTGCCTTAAACTGTAGCCCCCACTGCCTTGTGGGTACTTGGTTGGAAAAAAGCTAAGGGACATCACCCTGACAGAAACATGCTCTTGCTGAGGTGCTAGACAGTCAGCAGCAGTACTTACCTGTTTCTCTCTGGCAGAAACGACAACCATTGAGGTGCTGGTGTCTGGACTTGATCTGGTCTATTAATTCTATCAGGGTGGATTTGATTTAAATCAGAACTGATTTAAACCACGATTTAATCGCTGGTCAGGAAGCCTTGATTTATTCATTGTTTTCAACAAAAAGTACATTCTTGTTTGATATCCTTTATTCATTTAACTTCTTGAAACTTTGCATTTTTAGGGAGAGGTAAGGGCTTCACTGGGTGTACACAAACTTGCAAAGAGACAATAGGGCTGATGGGTAGGTAGTCGGGTCTGTTATCTCTCATCTCAGTATAGTGCTGTTAACAAGGATGTTATCTCTGGAGAGACAAATCCACAGGTTGAGAACTGAAAATAAACATCACAGAGATGCTTAATGGGATTGTGTAGACTGAGCACTGAGTCCCACTGGGTAGAGTGGTTTTCTTTAATCCTTGCTAATCTATAGAGGAGCCTCTGGGAACCCAATCAGCTTGGGCCTCTAATATAGTCTATGGCCAATTGTGACCTATTTATAAAATTTTTCTAAAATGTTACATGAATGTATTGTCTCAAACAGTATATAATTAGAAATTATAATGCCTATTCCATGATGAGATCTTTGAGGTTTAATATACTTTAAATTAAAACTATCTTTCTATAAGTTTTTTAAAAAGCATCTTACATTTTTTTAAATCGATTATTTTTTTTTTTTAATTGTTTATTTTTATCCACCCTGGATTTCAGTGGTCTGAAGAGGAGGGATGGTAGGTCTTAGACAGCTCCACTCCTCCATACTTTTGCCTAGGTATATACATCAAAGGTCTTGGTGTGATGGTTGCAGGACTCCAGATAAGCATGTCCTTTTATGTGAACACTATGATCCAGAGGGTTGACAGCTGCCTACTACTACTAACTCTCAATGTTAAACTTTTTACAAAGCAAATAAATAGGCCCACAAGCTTTTTGTTTGGTTTTTTTTTTGTTTTTGATCCCCTAGTACAGTTATTTTCAGTTAATGAACCATGAAGGTATTTCAGGTAGACCACAGAGGCAGATGCAGGGGACTGGAGGTTCATTTAAGTGCCAGGCAGCATTGTGCTGGGAATCACACTACTTATGTACATGTTACTTCCCATATGAGGAGTAACAGGAGCTTTTTAAGCGTGATGCTGTTGGCTCTGCTGAGAAGCAAGGCTTAATTGCTTGATGCTGCACCTAGTGTTTCCGTTCAGGAGCTAAAGTGTAATTGGGTGTCCTCAGCATGGAATGTCTTCAGGACCATTGGGATAATAGGCTTGTTGGAGAAAGGTTCGCTGCGGGCAGCAAGCCATTGTATTAAAATCTTGACATTTTAATTTCTAACAGGAAACTTGCAAAATGGATTCTCAGAAAAATTTTACTTAATAGTAATTGAATATACTCAAAACTGCTCATTATTACACATGTGGAATTTACACTTGAAGTCCATTCCAGTGTCAGTCGGTAGGTTCTTTTATGTTTTAACATAAAATTGAGTTTAAAAATGTTGATTGTTTGCAAGTATATGTGTAATCCATTCTATTTTTGAGTTGCATTTTTATTTTTAAAGTATCTTGATTGATATTAAGGGAAATATGTTACAGATCCAAGAACAGCATTAATTACGTCCAGTTTGTGTGTTGATGTTACAGTTATTTTCTGTTCTGGAGTTCTTTAGGCTTAGTCTAGCCCAAACTATATTTTTGAGTGGTTTCTAAAGAAGAAGAAAATCCATGCACCTATTTTTAAATTAATGGTAACAGATGGAAATCAAGTTGATTTGGTTTTTTGCTTTTCAGTTTTACAAAATTTGCAGAGCAAAAGCTGTTTAAGCTTACCCTCTAATTAATAACAGTAGTCTCTTCTGGTTTGAAGAAAAACAGTATGACAATATGAAAACTTTAAGTAAGTACCTGTGTACTTTAGAGTGTGCCTTTTAATACTTCAGAATGGGTGAAGCTTGAAAGAAGGTGTGTCTGCCTCCTATTAAACTGGGAGTAGTGTTGAACACTTCCATCTGTGCAGTCAGACTAAGTCAGTAATACTGGTGGTAGGTAGAGGCAAGATTCCTTCTGCTGGGTGCGTGCTGATAATGCAGTTTGATATCCCAATCAGTACTGTGTGTACTGGGAAACGTAATAGAAAAAAAACCCAACAACATTCAAACCATAGCAGTGTTGCATGGCAAAAGAGTTTTCAATATATTTCTTTCTCACTTGTTGTCACGTGTCCTGTTGCTAAGTCCTTCATTTAAGGGGGTGCTTCACTCTGCTAAGCGGGAATCAGGAGAATAAATTCAGTAGATCTTTATCCAGTGATTCCTTCCTGTGAAACTCTTAGCCTTAATTTTTGCAGAAGGGATATAATACAGGCACAACACTTTTTCAGGCATCATTACTATTGTATTTTAATTAAAAAAAAATAAAGTTATCCTAAACTTTCTCTCCATTTTGATTCATGTATTGAAGTGTTAACTTATGAGAGTGCCAACATATGTGTGTGTATTCACACTCTTGGATACTTAAGCATAGAAAAATAGGGTTGGAAGGGATCTTAGGAGGTAACTTAGTCCAACCCCCTGCTCAAGATAGGATCATCCTCGACTAAACCATACTAGGCAAGTCTTGTCTACATACATATATGTGTGAATTTTACAAATACCTTTGATTTGAGGTGTGCTTAGGTTTTGTCAAAAGTTGTTTATCATTAAAGATAAAGACTTAGTTTTTAATTAATGCATATTTCTTTAGTTGAGAAGAGAGCCTCCAAAAGAGAGCCTGAAACAACAAAGCATCAAGAAGAGCTGCATTCCTCACCTACAGATCCAGAAAAGGTCCAGTCTCCCTTCACACAAAAATATCAGGCCTGTAAAGCAAACCTTCAAAGCACCAGTCGCCTTACTCTCTCTTCAAAAATGGTTTATAGTCAAGAGTTGAGTTTACCAGAAGAAGTGGAGATAATAAGTGTTAAGCCATCAGCAGGTGTGTAAACTAAAATAAGAGGCAAAACTAGTCTGTTTCTGGGATTGTTATTAGACATTTAAATAGAGATAAATCAATAGTGCAGTAGTTTGCCTAAGCAAGTGTACATAAAATCAGATTTGGAAGGTATATTAAATTATGTAGTCACTTTTTAAAAATTCTGTTATATTCATGCAACAGAACCCTTACAGAAGCTATTAAATGATAAATGTTTCTTTAGTAGTTCTCAACTTTTTTAGACTCAAGGCACCCCTTGTTAGACTCAGGGTTCCCTTGGTTAGTTTTAAGGCATCTCTCAGAAAATGTCAGCTCTTAGTTTTTACTTGTTTTTGACTACATAAAAGTACTAGAACAATTTTTCCATTCCAAAGAACTCAGAAAGACCACAACAGGTCATAAGGTTTTTGACACTTGATTCCTATTTAAAATCTCTGGGTTTATCTTGTGAATTGTGTAGGTGTCTGCACACCTAATAGTGCTAATACTCTGTGGCACCCTATAGTACCATCGTAGAGAATCACAGTTTTAGAACAAGGTTTTATGTTTTTCAGTGTGAAACACATTATAGCATTGGCTGTGTTACTAATAATGAATCAAGTAGAAATATAAATGCAAAAATAATATGTAAATACTATTAATATGCATTTATTGCCCATGAATTGCATTCAAGAGATTTAGGCTGCTAATAGCAAAGCATTTGTTCTGAGCTAGCTTAGTGTATGAATTTCAGTGTGAATAGTGTAGGTCTCATAGCTGTCTGCCTCTGTGTATTTTCATAAGACACCAGTCTGGGAGCTCCAAACATATTCAGAGATTCAGTGGAAGCTACAGCATTTCTGAAAGAATTTCTCTGGTGGCATTTGGAAAAACCTCTGGTAAAAGAGGGCTATATCAATATTTATACATAACTTGATGCATAATTGTATGATTGCTTATTGAACCTCTTTTTATTTATTTATTTTATTTTAGGACACTTGAGTTCATCTTCCATGTATCCGGTTTGTCGTGCACCTTATCTACTAGCAACTTTATGCTCTGATGGCAAAGTTAGGTTCTGGAGATGTAGAGTGACAGAGTCAGTAGCTTCTTCCATGCCAGAATATAGTGACGTTATATATATGTGGGAAGAATGGCCATTACTTATCGAGGATGGATTTCTTAGTAGTAGTGCTGTTAATGTTCCAGGAAAACCAATTGAAGTTAGCTGTGCACACACAAATAGATTAGCTGTTGCATACAAGCAGGTAGTCCCTAAAAATAGTCGCTTTTCTCAAGACTTCATGATTAATGTTAGTATTTTTGAATGTGAATCTACAGGAGGTTCATGTTGGATTCTGGAACACACTCTTCATTTAGATGAAATAGGCACAACATTAGATTCTGCTATAAGTATTGACAGCAATTTAATGGAGTATAATAAACAGGAAGTTTGTTTATCTGGTAATGGGAAAACTCCATCAAGCACAAAGCACTTGGTTCACTTAGACTGGATGTCTAGAGAAGATGGTTCACATATCCTAACAGTAGGCATTGGATCAAAGCTTTATATGTTTGGTCAGCTGGCTGGAAAGGGGCAAGAACAAAATGGTGTGGAGAGTGTTGCTTTGCCACTATGGGAAACGGCAAAAGTTACACCCCTTTCTAGGTTTGTGTTGCTACGATGTGTGGACTTAATTTCTTCAGTAGAAGGATCACCTCCTTGTCCAGTTTCTTTGTCTTGGGTTCGTGATGGCATTCTTGTAGTTGGGATGGATTGTGAAATGCACGTTTATTCTCAGTGGCAGCCTCCTTCAAAACAAGAGACAGTTGCTACAGACTCTTACCGTGGAAGCACACCATCTATAACTAGCTTAATGAAACAAAGCCAGTCAGCTGGTTCTGGCCTTCATCCACCAAAGCGAACCTTAACCAGATCCATGACCAGCCTTGCACAGAAGCTTAGTGGAAAGAGAACAATATTTGATATCCCTGTGGATATGGAAGATTCTGGACTTTTTGAAGCAGCACATGCATTATGTCCCACTTTACCTCAATACCACCCTTTTCAGCTTTTGGAGCTCATGGATCTTGGTAAAGTGCGGAGAGCAAAGGCTATCCTATCCCATTTGGTTAAATGCATTGCTGGGGAAGTTGTTGCTGTAAATGAATCTGAATCTAATCATGATCGGCGACTTAGATCTCTCACAATCAGTGCTAGTGGAAGCACTGCTAGAGATCCCAAGACATTCAACAAAACAGAAAATACGGATTACACAGAAATAGATTCTGTTCCACCACTCCCTTTGTATGCACTGCTTGCTGCAGATGATGACTGTTCCCATTCCTGTTCAGAAAAGTCCAATCATAAAAATAACTTAAGTAAACAAAATGATGTACCAGATGAAAATTATGAAGATCTTTTTCAGAGCTCCAGTTTAAGTACAGATGATCTCACCATGTTTGAGGCAGATGAAGATAATACAAAACCAAAGGTCATTGATCTTTCTCAATATGGCCCAACATACTTTGGACTGGAACATGCCCAGGTTCTTTCTCGCCACTTGCTTCATTCAAGTTTACCAGGTCTCACTAGGATGGAACAGATGTCACTGATGGCATTAGCAGATACAATTGCCACTACTAGTACTGATATAGGAGAAAGCAGAGACAGAAATCAGGGTAAGCTCTGTTTCTACAAAATGGGCAAAAATATTTTTGGATTTCACAAGCTTCTTAATATTTTTTTTTGTTTTATTATTTTTGCAGTATCTTCCTAATGTATTAAATATATTCTGTTCAACTTTTATGAACTGGGAAACAGATTTTGCTATCTATTATTTAAACTTTTTTCAATATCAGCTGTCTTAATAAAATCTTATTTTTGAAATTAGCAGTTCATGAAATTGGGAATTATTTTAATTGCCCAGTAATATCATGACCTATAGATGGGTTCTGTGAGGGGCCAATGAATCTTGCCCTGCCTTGGGTTTGAAGTCTTTGCAAACATGACTTTCTAGACCTGCTGCTAAAGCAGTTTACATGCTCTTGTTGGAAAGTTTTAGGATATGTTTCTGGAGCACCAAATTATTTTTGCAGTTTTAATTTAATGACTGTCTGAGCTATTTAGGAGCTTTTAGGCTGTTTTATGGTTTTTAGTTTGATTGTACATCTAATTTTTAGGGCCCCTAAAGCTTTTGTAAGTGGATGATTTTGGCTGAGGAAATAATCAAAAGTGGTTCTCACTGAGGAGTTAACTCTCACTGTCCTAAGAATGAACTCTCATTTTTCAACCAAGGTGGTTTTGATTTGTGTGGCTCTTCTGCTCTTCCATCTCTGCCCCTCTTCCCCCCACTCCCATACCCATTTGAACAGAAAGAAGGGTGATTGTTGTTTTTTGTTTTTAATTGCTTACTGAAAGGCTAGGGTCAAAAAGTCTTTTTAACTGGTAAATTTGTAGCTAGCTAACTTGTTTTTGTGACCACATCATCCTCAGGGTTGCCTTTTCTTTCTTTTATACTATGGGGCTCTTAACCCTTCACTAACAGTTGAATGCATTCATGAGTTTAAAATGCGATGATATGCATGGAGGCTGATTCAAGAGGAGTATAAAAATTCTTTATTTTTTTCACAGTTTTCATGTGTTTTCCAGTAAAAAAAAAAAAAAAAAAAAAAATCTTTTCTATTTTCAGGTGGAGAAACACTTGATGAATGTGGTTTAAAATTCCTTTTAGCTGTTCGGCTTCACACGTTTCTGACCACCTCGCTTCCTCCTGTGCATAGAGCCCAGCTGCTTCGCCAAGGTAATATAGTTTTCTTTTTTTTGGTTTTTAATCAAGTGAATACCATCTGGCAGAACCACTCTGAAGGTGATCAGTGTCTGTTAGATGTAATGGTGCAGAACTGCCTGAGAAAATTGTTTTAAGTTATAAAAGCTCGTTGTTCTACAAGCCATATCTGTGTCAATACTGAAATATAATTACAGTAAAAGTTCTGTTAACCGGCATCTTACAAGCCATCATGCTCTATTAACCGGAATGCCAGCTTTTAAGATAAAGTGAAACTGGAAGTTCCCACTGTGGCACTTCCGGTTTCTCCGAGCCCCCAAGGCAAAGCAGCTTGTGCTGCCAAGCCCCCACGGCCCGGGGGCATAACACGCTGTACAGGACCTGCCTCCCTGTCCTGCAGGACCCCCAGGAGGGGTGGAGGGATGCCCCAGATGCGGTGGGAGAAGTGGTGACCGGGGCCATTCAATTAACCGGCATATTTTGTTATCCGGCACCCCCCATTCCCAGGGGATGCCGGATGATAGAGCTTTTACCATACCAGGAACACAATTGTATGTGCTGCTTGATTGGAGCTAAAGACAATCATATGTGCAGCTTGAGGTTAAAGACAACATCTGTATTCCTTCTACTCTGAAAAAAATATTTTTCGTTTTATGTTGGATAAGAGACTAGGGTGGGAAAGAGAATTTTTCAGAAGTATCAGATTGATTTAGGAACCCAAGTTACTTCTGAAAATGGGATTTAGTCTTTTAAGTCAAATACCTTTCAGAAATTGTCCATAATCAAGTTAGTGTATTTTTGTAGTTTCCAGCAGACTTCTGCTGAGGAGTGGTGTGGCAAAAACAATGGTGTTTTTTTTTTTACTGGTTTCTCCTGCCACCCTCCCCCTACTGTGCCTTATTTGAGGAAAAGCAACTACTTTCATTCCCATAGCATTTTTACAAAAAACGCCTTTACAAAAAAGGTAGTTCTTGTCATTGCATTCATACTTATGGGACATTTAGCTGGTAATATCAAATTGTAACAATAAAACTGTACACCTGTAGCAGCGTGCTTGCTAATTGAGTCACATCTCCTAAGTCAAAAGTACCTATCACAATAAAACTATTAAGGTACCACATAAAATGCATTTTCGAAATGGGTATTGTAAAAATTGACTTGTGATAATGATGGGTTGCCAGTTGTGTTGTAATTAAGTACTGAAGTATTCTTTTGCGTATGTGAGCTTGTTTTACATGCGTTCTGGGGGTTGGCGGGGGTGCTTTAATTAGGGTGGCTCTGAGAGCTGCTTTAGCGTGTCTGCAGCATCTTGCGTATCAGCGTTCCTGTGCTTCTAAATGGCAGAGGGGACTTTAATTAAAAATGCTCATTGGATGAGCTTTAGTTAAAGTGCCCCTGCTGCCAGTGATGCAGAGGCTGCTGGAGCACACTAATTAGCATGCTCCAGCAGACTTGATTAATCAAGCCTGCTCTGACATGCTGTAATTGCAGCATGTCAGAGCAGCCTCCCTGTACGTCTACAGGTACCCAGTGGCTCCTAGGGCCACACCTCTCCCTGCTTCCACTTTTGAAGGCAGTTGTTACCTGCCCTTTTGGCTTTGAGATGCTTGCATTCCTTTCTCTAATAAGAGGGCAATTAGGTTGTTAGGTTTTAGAGCAGGGGTGGGCAATTATTTCAAGTGGAGGGCCGCTTACTGAGTTTTGGCACGCCATCAAGGACCGAATGACAGGCAGCCAGGAGCAGATAATAATAATTTTCTAAAATTTTTAGGGGCCCCGTGGACCAGATAGAATGGCTGCATTTTGCCCACCCCTGTTTTGGAGCTTTTTATAGTTAGTATTGTTACAGGTTTTATTTGCCATTTGGTACCTTCTCATAAATAAGTACAGCAATAGGATTTCTTTTCCTGATGACAGAACACAAGGGACAGTACTTCAGTAGTCCCCCCCACTTTGTGACTAAGTCATGACAGTTCATAAAAGACAGTCACCACATTCCTATGCCTGGGAAGAGGTCACATAGCAGTGTACCAATCCATCTATAAAACTTTCTCAAGAAGGATTTGGAAGATGGGGGAGAAGGTCTTCCTTCTAGAACAGCTGTTAAACGCAGTCTTCAACTGTGGCAGGCCCTTGAAAACTTCTCCATTCTAGACCCCTTTCATGTAGTTAGTCACAGTGAGACCACTGAGCAGCAGCCACTCACTGTTGTTTCAAAATTGCCTCAAAGAGCACTGCTTCATGAAACAGTCTGCATCTGCACCAAGAACTGGGAAAGAAATATCTCACATTCAAGTTTCTGCATCAAAATCTACACAAGCACTGGCTGTTGTTTCCAGACTTCTGGACTGTACTGCTACCAACAGTAATGTGATGCCAAATCCTTCATTCCTGTCCAAGCTTGCATCATATACCAAAACAACCAAAGGCCCAACTTATACCTAGCAAGCACCATTGCCTGAGGTGTTGATGGTACGGCCTTATTGAAATATTTTTCACTTGCTCTAGTATCAGGATGAAGGACCGAATCTATTTGATGTGGTTTAATGACAGAGGCAGTGCGCAGAGTCATCTGCCTGAGCTTGGAAGAGGACTATTCTTTCTCCTTGCCAAAAGGCTTGCAGCAGAACCTCTTACCTTGATGAATGTTTGCAGGAATCCTTTTAAAGAACTGTAAAATCAGCTATTAGACTTGATGGGAGAAATTCCTAGTGAGATATTCCCTGTGTTCTAGACAATACGTCTCACCTGTAATCTCCTGAGCTAGGTCCCTAAGAAAACAAAGCCTATTGGCCTTAGTGTAACTCATACTCATGCAAGTTAGTGCTGTTTCTCAGATTCGGTTAGTCTATACTAGTGGTCACCAACTAGTGAATCACGATTCACCAGGAGATCTTGGAGCCTCTTGGAGTCAATCAGAGGCTGAGGTGAGGGGGCTCAGTGCCCGTGTGTTTGCACACATGCGCCCAGCCCAGCCCAGCAGGTCAGTCCATGGGGGAGGGAAGGGGTGGGGACTAGACCGAGGCCCCTGTGGTGAGGGACAGTACCGCAGAAGCAAGAGCAGGTGTAAATTGTCGGGCCCTGGCTGGGTGGGACTTACCTGCTGGGGAGGCCGTGCCCCCAAATAATTTTTTCTCCCTCTGTTTTGATCTGCCCCTCTCCGGCCCCTTCCCTCCCCACAGACTTACCTGCTGGGCAAGGCGGGGGGTGGGCAGCAGTGGCGCACGGTAGATCTTGGGTTGCTTTTAAATGCCAAAGGAGATCTCCTACTTAAAAAGGTTGGAGACTACTGGTGTGTAAGGTGTGAATCTACCTTGCCTTCTGTTCTAATGGAGAGAGAATAGTGGAAGTGAGCACTCTCTGGGAAGATTTTATGCAGGAATCAACCTCATTTCAAGCAAGGTAGATAATGTTTCATTGTCAGCTTCCACTGAGCTAAAGGTCTTTTTAGATTTTTAGCTGTATGACTTGTTGGACATTCCCTGAGAAAAAATGCAAAATGCTGGACACATTACAGCTCTTCCCAGCTGTATGTTTGCTGAACCTGTTCACTGAATTACCTGAGCCTGTAAAAGCTATTTAGCATATTCCACTGGACACTGCAACAACATTTAAAGAGACTGATGGGTCATATTTGAATTTAAGGTATATTTATCAGCCATTCTTTAATTGGGAATAATGTATTGTTAATTGCTATTGATCAGATATGCTCTGAGACACGATAAAGGTGTACATAGACTTTTGTGAAGTTAGATCACGTAAAAAAGGTGCACCTGATCTAACTCGGTTCACCTATGTATGTACTTTACGCTTAGATCTAATAGTCGAAAAATGGCCAGCCCAGTCTAACTTAGTTCCCCTGAGAGGAGCACTGTTAGACTGGGCATGGTTAGACCAATCTAACTGAAAGTCTGTATACTTCAGAGGACAGCCCTGGGGCTGATTCCTCCCCCCTAGCCCCTGCCTCCCACGGTGCTGATCTTACCAGTGTTTACTGGTGCCCAATCAAAGTAAGTTGGGGTAGGGGGGAGGAGAGATTGGGGGACAGGGGTTGGTCCACAAGGAGGATTGTTGGTCAGGGAATGGTGGGGTTGGCAGGATTGGTGGGGCTCCCCTCCCCTTCCTCCAGTTGGTAGATATTTTTAGCTCCTTGGCCCCCTGATCTACCCGTCCCTCCTGCCATCCTGATTTACTTAAATCAGGCTCCCATCACTGGAGAACCCCTGTGAAACTGACACTGGGAACAGTTTGTATGCAAGATTGGGGCGGGGGTGGGGGTTAGGGATGTCTTTCCGGAGGTGGG
>NW_005842682.1:278698-345059 GCF_000455745.1 Alligator sinensis | reverse complement strand
CTGAACTCCCCTGTATGCACCCTTAATTGTATCTACTGACTTGCAAAGAACCACCTGGAGGAATTCAAAGTTCCTGTACTGTGATTTATGTGGTACCTGCTATCATTTCAACAGCCTGCTATTGCTATTGCTGCCTGGTTAAAAATCAGAATTAAACAAAGCATTTAATTGCATTTTGAACTTTCAGCTTGCTATTTCAGATAGTTTTTTGTTAACGGATGTTTTATTTTGTGTGATTACCTAGGTTTATCTACTAGTCACTTCGCCTGGGCATTTCATTCAGTAGCAGAAGAAGAACTACTGAACATGCTTCCTGCAATGCAGAAAGGAGATCCAACTTGGTCAGAACTCAGAGCCATGGGTGTAGGATGGTGGGTTCGAAATATCCACACATTGCGCAGATGCATAGAGAAGGTAAATGCAGCTGATTGAAGACCAGTTAGTTTAAGCTAAACATAGTTTGTTTAATTAAAAGTTTTGCAGGTATTTTGTGATGTAGGGACCTTAAAGGTAAGGATTTTATGTTGAGGATGATACCAAAGGAGGACATATGGAAAATGCTTCCATATCTTGTCCCTTTCTATAGATCTTTTTTCACTAAGTTGAGATCAGACTGCATCTTCAAATATGTTTAAAACTTGATTGATTTATTTTTTAGAATGCTTGATTCTGCACTGTTTGGTAGGGAATACACAACACAAAGCATGCAAAATTTCATAAATGATCAATCAATATTCGGATACAACCTGTCGAGTAATTTTTAGCACAGAGGCTTCAACATTGCTTCAGCGCTCTTAAATGTCATACATAGTCCATGTTAAGAAATGATGCCTACTGAGGAGGGGTATAGTTTAACTCTGACAGACCTGGCAAAAATGAAGGAAACAGGCTACTGTACATCTTCCATGAAAACAGATTAATGAGGTACCAAATGCTTACAGGATGCATTATTTAGAAGCTGTTGTTTTAATAAATTGTCACAGGGATTTAGAAGCAAGTTAGTCCTCATAAGAAATTGCAATTACTCTTTTTCAAGAGTTAAGGGCTTTTAATTCCTCTCCTTCTGCAATGAGAGAAAACATGCATAAAACATTCCAAAAAGAAGGCTGTGTCACAATTTACATTTTCAGTCTTCCAAGGTTAAATTCAGCATACATTTTCACTGCCCATTATTCAGGTTAAAGGAGCTTTTAGCATCTGTTACTGACTGATTGGGGCTAGGGAGAGCTGCTTATCTGACCCTTCTTTTCTCTGATTTGAGTTGTTGCCCCCTTCTACCAGCTTCACCTAGCTTTTTAGAATTCAGTCAGGGCAATTAGTTCTTGTCATTTCTAGCTAATAGTTATAGCAGCCTAACTGAGACCCACGTCTTCACTAAAGATGCTAAAATTTTGCAACATAAACAGATATCAAATGGATGGGGAGGGTCAGATAGACAGTGCTGTATTGCGCCCTGCTGTTGCATACATTCATTCATTCTACTGCAACACGGGTTTCTGCTGACCGTCTGTATGGGCCAGAAATAAGTAAATTATTTTAGTTTCTTATGTCAAGGGCTGAAAACAGACATCACCTTTGTGCTGCCATAATTTTTTTTTCTGGTGGTGCAAAGCAAAAGAAAACAAATGTTTCTGTTCTTTGTCATACCCCAAGTGCCTGAATTCGTGGCTCTGACAAAAGATGGTATTAATTTATGCTGCTATTTTGTGGTGAATGTCTCTTTTACTTTTTTTAAGACAGGATGTCTTCTTTATAGGAGTCCTATTTGAAGAGTGTGAGTAGACATGTGTTCTTTGTGCTTCAAGGGCCCAATCCTGTGCACACCAGGAATTCCCCTGCAGGGGTATCCCTGGGTGTGCAGGATCAGGTCCTGAATTACCAGCAGGGGGACTGGCCAAGGTTTCCCACTTGCAGAGGTAGGCCCAAGAATCCAGTATCATGGAATTCCCTGGGCATGTATATTGCACTCAAGGTGTGCTCCAAGTCTGTTGATACTGAATTTTGAAATTGTGTTTCTATTAAATGTAAAAACTACTAAGAATAACACTATATTTACTGTTTTACCTTGAAAAAGTGGAAAGGAACTTGTGAAAGTGACACTTTTTTTGCCTCCTTCGATTTATAGGACAAACTGATAATCAACATTGAATGGATTTGCTGAAAATCCATGTAAACTATACAATATTACACAGTAAAAAGGGAAGTTTGAGATGCAAATCCTTAGTATTCAACATGAACCAAACTTTTTTAGAACTTGGAAAATGCACTTGCAGTAAATATGATTGTATAAGAGGATATTATGGGACTTACGTGATATTTTGAGAATCTGACCCATATGATTTATCTGTTTGTTTCTTATGGTTTAGCACTGTTTCTGGCCCAAGTCCTTGCCCACACATTCGGTTTTAAAGACTGGGTATAAACTGATTAATAATCATAAGTAAACAAAACCATTTTTTATCATGAAACAGTGAAATGGATACAAACTTGACTTGATTAGGGACTGTTTTAATTAATCATAAAGAAATAAAAAAAATCCTTTTTTTTGCATTCAAAAATTCAGCAGAAACTTTCTTCACAGGTAGCTAAAGCAGCCTTTCAGAGGAACAACGATCCACTTGATGCAGCCATTTTTTACCTTGCGATGAGAAAGAAGGCTGTGATTTGGGGATTATACAGGTAGGAGATGTTCAAGAAAAGTACTCTTGGTAAAGTCTAAGTTCCATTACGTACAACTGTCTATTGTCCTATCCTTTTTTTAAAAAGATAACGTGTCTGCATCGATACTAAAACAGCAAAAATGTCTCCTTTACTATTATGTTCCGTTGCTGTAGTCACCATAACAAATTGTTCTTTACTACATCTTGACAAAAGTTTAAATTTAGATGCTATTCAAACTCAGTTTTAATTGTTTGAAAAAGTTTCATGGATTTATATTCTATTGTGTTCCTATAATTCAAGAAAATTGTTCTCCAAACTTGATTTTTACAGCAGGATGCATATACCCAAGCATTCTGGTATTTAATAATGTTTGTACATTCTTAAAGTATCAAAATAGATATGTTTAAAGTATATGCAAGACAAATGATTTTTTCCAAAACAGTGACTGTAATGCACATATGTACAGTTAACTTAAATGGTTTTAGCATATATAGTAGTCCAATTTTCTAAAAGTGGATTTCATGTCTCAAGTCTTCAATTAGAAAACATAACTCTAAGGTAGCTCCTCTACACATGCAGGTAAAGGTGAAGTTGGATGTAATACAAGATCCTGCCATACCGTATGTGCCTCCTCCCATGATGTGCATGGCAGGAGGCGCAACTGTGGGATTGCACATTAGAGCCCATTGAGCCTTACTGCCACTACTGGGGGAACCTGATCCTGGGCTCCCCATGCACTGGCAAGAATCAAGTACCCATGGCTGGGAGTCCTCTCAGCTGGGAGACCAGAGCTGCTGGTCCCACAGAGTCTTGCAGCTGTGGTGCACAAGTATTGTGAGTCCTACCCCGTTTCTGATTGGTTGAGGGACCCTGAAAGTCCTACCCCTCATCCAGTCAGAGGCGTGAGGAGGTGCCACCACACACTGCTGCAAAAATGGCACCCAGTGCTGCACTCGGACTGTCAAATTGGGGGGCAGCCTCCCTGAATTCAGTAGGTCCCTAGAGATAGGTACTTTGCACATGTAGATGATCTAAGTTTAGGGTGACCACCTTTTCAAAATGAAAAGGGACACATACCCACCTCTCCTCCCCACCCCCTCCCTGCCATGGCCGGAGTGTGGGGGTGCAAATGTAGGCTGCCTTATGTGGGCTTGGAGCTCCCCATCCTATTGCCTTAGCCCCAGGAGCCCCATGCTGGCCACATGCCCCCTGCCTGCCTGGCAGCTGTGGAAAGCACAACTCTGCATTGCCCACACTGCTGCCAGGAGGGCAGGGGGCACACAGCTGGCACAGGGCTCCCAAGGGAAAGGTAGCAGGGTGGGGAGCCTTGAGGCTGCAGCAAGCAGCCGTGTGTGAAATTTGGGGGGCATGTCCAGTGGTGCAGAGCTACCCCCCCCCAGTGCCCCATGGATGAGCCTCCTGTGGCTCCATCCTACTCCCAGCCTCATGCATCTAGCTGGGCAGCACCCCCAGCCCCTGTAACGTGTAGAGGGGTGCTTGAGTTGGATCTAGCATTCCATCCATGCTGTCTGGAATAAAACATGTCTTCTAGGAAAAAAAAATATTACCATGAAAATTACCTGTACCATAATGCATTTACAAGCTGGCCAAGGCAGCCTTAATTCTGGCATTATGAGTACTTGACTTTTGCAACCTTAATGTCCTTTAAATACAGTTTTCTTTCTTCGAATTGCATGTTAATTTTAAGAGCTCACTTGGGACAAATAAGCTTCTTTATTTTCATTGTCCAAATTTACCATGGTAATTGAAAATGCTGGGCAATTGTGAAATGCACTAATTTAAAAAAAACCGTTGCATTGTCAGAATTATATCCATGGTGCTCTGTTTCTTGATTGGAAAAAAGAATTTTTACTATTACCCGGGAGAGCCAAGCTTTTTAAATGTACTCGGGTATTATACATCAATGGCTGATTTAATTACTAAAATATAACATCTTGCTTAAGAGTGCATGAAAATGCTCTCATTTTGGTGTTTAACAAGAATGTGAAGTACTGGTATTTTCCTTTTGAGAGATGTTGAAGTCAGAGGTGTCATCAGAAGATAATACGTTATTTCTGCAACTTCAGTTTGAGAAATTTGGTTCTGATGAATGCCTAAAAATATGCTTATCTGCAAGTCTAAAATCAGCCAAACGTTTTCAAGTAATTATCAAATTACTAGCCTTGACTTTTCAAGGGATACAGGCAAGGTCTTCACCTGTTCTACTACTTGAAGGCTTAAAAACTTAAGATTCCTTTGCCAAGAATATTCACCACTTCAATTTAAAAAATGGATCTTTGTGTTAGTACTTGATATGCTTCTAAGAAATGTTTAATATCTAAAATCTTACATTCATATTTGGGCAATTGTATAAATTAAATTTTGGGGCAGCTTTTGAATAAATATTAAACTAATAACATGGTAATGTTTTTAATTCTTTTAAAATCTGGCAGGTCCCAAAAAGAAGCTAAGATGACACAGTTTTTTGGAAACAATTTTACTGAAGATAGATGGCGTAAAGCAGCATTAAAGAATGCTTTTTCTTTGCTGGGCAAACAGCGTTTTGAACATTCTGCAGCATTTTTCTTGTTGGCTGGTCATTTAAAAGATGCAGTTGAGGTAACAAAAATAGCTGAGATTTTAGTGCATCACAATAGTGAAATGTCTTATGTCAGTATATTGGGGATTATACTAAGCTAGGTATTTATTGAAACCTGAACTTGTATTTTACTTTTTCATCTCTAATTTTTCCATGTTGTTGAATGTCTTATGTGCAACTTCTCTGATATTTGCACATCAGTTGAAAAATGCATTTAATAATTTTTTCTCAACTATTAGTGTTACAGAGGAAACAGAGGGGTTGTTGAATCTGAAAGTGTGTCCCCCTTGGTAATTGGTGTAACTTGTCTCCCAAGTGTAGAGACCCCTTCACAAGGAAAGCGTTTATCTGGCTCTGATCTCACAGTAGTTAGGAGTAAAACATACTCAGTGTGAGGGTAATGAGGCTCATTTAGTACATCTTATTGCACACAGAAAAAGCTTTATGAAGTGTTATGTGTATACTGACTAACTCAGAGGACCAGTGTTTTATCAGAATTTTACTTCAAACTTAGTAATCACAAGAATTTGTTGCTCAATTTTTTATTTTTATTTTTTTGCATTTTTCTTCCTGCCACATGTACTACATTTGAGATTTTTGTCTCTAAATATTTGTTGAGTACATTTAATAATTCAAACCTGGCCTGTGGTACTGATGACATTTTCTGGTGACATTTTTCTATCAGACTGTTAGCAAACTTAAAACTCAATTTTTGTTCAAACACTATTTTACATCAATGTTTCACTTGTATGTCCTGTCAGTAACTATTTGTTTAAAAGTGGCTTGTTTAACCAAAAGTCTTTTTTTTTTTTCCCCTTAATTTTTCTTTTGTAAATTAGGTCTGCCTTGAAAAGCTGAATGATATTCAGCTGGCTCTTGTAATATCAAGGCTCTATGAATCAGAGTTTGAAGTATCCAGTACTTACAAATCTATACTACAGAAGAGGATTTTGGGAAGTTCATTTCACGGGAAAGAGAGTTCATCCAGCATACACAATGATCCCTTTCTACGAAGTATGGCTTATTGGATTTTGCAAGATTATAGGAGGGCTCTTGATACTCTAATTAAGCAGCCTATTGGAGATGATGGTGGTAAGTATCTAAATATCTTCTATCCAATTCATTTTAATTGGGTATTTGTGTTGTAAATTTAGACCTCATTTAATCCGTTATAAAGATGAATTGTGCAATGCATATTTATTTTTCAGCTTGGTAAAATTGGCCTTAGTAATATTTAAAAATATGTTTGTAACCAGATTATAGTATAACTGTCAAGAATAATTTTCATGAGCAGAAAAGGAATGTGCTCTTAACCAGTTTCCTGTTTAAGAATGTGAACATGCAGAACCAGTGTAAATGAAATAGCTTTGTAATACAAATCCTAAAAATTAATAAAAAGAGTCATCTTCAGCTGTTTTTTCCAACAGCAATCATAAGGTTAAAAATGTAAGTTAATATAGTTTTTTCATCCCAACCCAAGGACCATTATTTTGATTGTTTTAGTTCCTTCTCTTAGCCCCAGATATATAATGCTACTTAGTTTGTGTAGTATTAGTAGTCTTTACTTTGGAAGCATCTACCAGGATGATTCACACATTTGCAAATGTGTTGTGACATAAACACTCTCCCAGAGCCTTTCTGAATACTTCATGCCAGTCTCTGAAGCCATCAAAACTAAATTCATATCTTTTAGTTTTGAAGACTCTTTAAACCTATTGCGAGTCAAGAAAGATCACTTGTAACACCAAGTTTTAAAATGTTTAAGAATTTCTGACATTATGCCCCTGAATGTCCCGTGATCTTGAGTTTTAACTAAAGCTTTTGAAATACTTCATGTCCGTAAACTTCCTATGCAAGTTAGACTCCTAAATACTTACAGTAAATCTAGCCCAGAATTTTTACTTGAAAGGTCACTTTCCTAGTGGCAATTAGTCCATTTTGTAAAGTGTTTCAGGGTTGAATGGCTGTGACGCTGTAAGCCAGGTTTTTACAAACATAAAATATTATTTTTGATCCTTTCTAGTTCATTTCTAAATTGCTGATATAATTCCACCTTAATGAGGAATTGCCTGCCATTTGGCTGTAACTGTTTTTGGACAGGTTCTCATCTGTAATCTCAATATTAAATGATTCTGAGTTTATAATTGGTGTCGATTTTTAAATGCAATCAATTTCTCATTTGACTCTTGATAGGCATCACTTTTTAATGCGGTAGGGCTGTGGTTATAATGCAACAGATTCTACTCCAGCTATCCAAAACACTAAGGCTTCCATTTCTCCTCCTAGTTTTGCTTCTGTAGCATGTGCAGATCAGCCTGTACCTATGCTCCCAGCTTTCCAGTGATGCCTGTTGTTCATTTTTGGAACAATATCTCCCAAAATATTGATTGAATAGTCATTGGTCTCTTGAATTAGTAGTGCTACTTTAGCGTTATACTAAAAACAGTAATTGTTACGCTGATCCATTTTCCTTTCTTTGTGCAGTATTGCTATAAACATGATATATGAACATTATAAATATTATGATTAAATAGCTGTATTATGTTATAAAATTGTGTTACTAAGAAGTTTTGCAATGTACTTTTTTGGAGCAGTCTTCCCAGGAGAGGAACAGCTAAGAAACCATAACATCTACCTTATGATTTCCACTGTCATCCATTTTAGAGCTTAAAAATTCTTGATAAGATGAACTAGAACAGTTAGTCATTTATTTTCATTTTTCAGAAGATGCCACTTTGATAATGACACAGTGAAGGCAATAGCCTTACTTTCTATTGCAAAAAATAAGACTTGGAGTTCTAATTATTGTATCTGAACTGATGTAAAAGTAAGCAAAATTGAGCAATAGTCTCTCCAAACTGAGGGCATACCTCTGCTCCTACTGAGGTTGTTAAAGTTCTACCATTTGTTGTAGTAAAGGAATAGGTAGTGAATGGGATACCGTAGTCATCTAAAAGCAGTCTCTAGAATTAGGTACTTTACGTGCAAAGTGAAGGTGCGAATAGGGAAAAGCACCAAACTTAAAAATATATGGACATCCTATATTACACAGATTATTCAGACTTTTGATTACTGTATTTACTTGACTCCAAGATGACGCTTTCTCCTCCATTGAAGTCGGGAGCGGGGAGCCCCTTGTTTTGGGCTCTAGTAAAAGGTAGTGGGAAGGTGGACAGCTGCTGCAGCTCTGGCCCCAAACCTGGGTTAGGGTTGGAACCACAGCTGCTGGTTTACCCCCCTTACCTTCCTCCCCCTCTCCTCACACACACACACACTTTTTACCCGTATAACACGTTTATAACTTTTTTATGGCTAGAATCCAAGTTTTGGGTTGTCATTCTAAATTCAGAGTCGTCTTGGATTGAGGTATATGTGGTGGGTTTGTATGCATGTTGTAGATGAACATTTTAAACAGAATTTGTCTCCTTGTTGTGTTTTGATCTACAGATGGACATACCTCATCAAGTTGTAACCCTGCAGTGTTTAATTTCTATAACTATCTAAGGACGCACCCACTCCTGTTGAGACGCCATTTTGGCTCTTCTGATGCACCTTCCACACGCATATGCTTAACTGTAGAAAATGGACTAGCAGATAAAATCAATCTAGGGGAAAGAAGGTTATTCTTCACTACAGCATATGCTCATTTAAAAACTGGCTGTCCCATGTTGGCTCTGGAAGTGTTATCAAAGATGCCAAAAGTGGTCAAGAACTCGAAGTCTTTTTGTAGAACTCCTAGCTTAATAGATAGTAGTAAAGACTACTCACCATCTTCTCCAGTAAGATTAGAAGCTCAAGATAGATCTTCTCTTGTTGATGGGTCACAGCCAGTTCTAAATGGTTTAGGATCACCTTCAGATGCTTCATCTGATAAGCAGTCAAGCTCAGCTCTTTCTTTTGATTGGAGCCAGCCAAGTTTAGTATTTCAAGATGAACCTTTGGAACTAAAGTGGGACAGTGACAAAGATGAGGAAAGTGAAGATTCTTCTCTTATAATGAAAGAGCTGAAACCCAGACCCAAGACCAGTGAAAAGTTAGATGAAACTAGTTCCAGCTACACAGGATCTTTCAGTGCACTTGATGAAACTGATATTTTAAGTCCATCTGAAGATGTTATTTCAGCACATTTGAAGTTTAGAGCATGTTTGAAAATTCTCACTGTAGAGCTTCGTACACTGTCAACGGGTTATGAGGTAGATGGTGGGAAGCTGAGGTACCAGCTTTATCATTGGCTTGAAAGGGAAGTGGTAGCTCTTCAAAAAACCTGTGACTACAGTGCTGAAGTAGAGGAGATGAAATCTGGGATTAGTGTGGTAGACGAAATTGCATTAAGTGAAAATACTGAAGAGTCACCTGACCAACAAAAAGCTATGATTCAGAGAGAGAATTTTCTAACAAGACGGCAATGGCTTCTAAAATACCAGTCACTCCTGAGAATGTTCCTTAGTTACTGTATACTTCATGGATCTCATGGTGGAGGATTGGCATCTGTGAGGATGGAATTGATTTTACTTTTACAAGAATCTCAGCAGGTAGGAACTTTCCTTTTGTTGCAGAGGCATTCTAAATACAATTTTAATTTGAGACATGTAATGTTCCTCTTTTGTTTTGATATCATAATATGTACCTGGCTTTTATAAAACCATAACTCAGTTTTACTTGTACATGATTTCAGAATTTATATAAACCCAATTTGAATGATGTAAAAAAAAACCCTTATCCTTAACATTTCAGTTAAAAAAAACACCAAACACTGTTGATCTGCATTTACTACATTGCTGAAATAAGTTTGATTTTTTTTTTTTTTAAGGAACAATCTATACAAATTCCTTCCAGTCCTCTGCGAGAACAGAATTCTATACCACTTCTATTTGCTTGTACAGCCAGTGCCAAAACAGTGGTGGCCAATCCATTACTGCATCTCAGTAACCTGACCCATGATATACTACATGCCATAATAGACCTTGATTCACCACCTCATCCAGATGTCCAGAATAACAAAGTAAATATTTTTATTAAAGTAATCTAGCTTTTTCTGTATTTTCCATTTTGCTGATAACTAATAAATAGGTTCTTTGACAGTCTGGAAACTCTTTAATGAGTGTAAGTCTATATAACATTAAACCTCATTGCAGCTCTTAATTCAGCTCTAACTTTTAATTAAGAGTCAGCAATTCTAATGCTGTTTTTCTTTCTAATACATTTAAATTATACCTCCTGGAAGATGATACTATCAAGATGATTAGTTCTTGAACTTGGCTGTTTGTGTGCATGTTCTGCTATAAATATAATACACTTAACTATTATCAATACTACAAACGAAAATTTCTAGTTAATACTATGTATTTGGTAATAGTGTTTTTGTATTCAGAAAGACTTAGGTCTCTAAATGCTTAAGCAGCATGTGTAAGTTTATACTCTTATGACTGTTATGAGTAGGTATCTATGCCATACTTGCTTGAGTTTGGTATGCTGCTGTATTTTATTGAATAGAGCTCTATAGTCTATACAGATGTTCATTTTGAAGTGTAATCTTTATTATAATTACTTTGTTTTCCAGATATATGTAATGCATACTTTAGCAGCATCACTCTCTGCTTGCATCTATCAGTGCCTTTGTGGTGGCCACAGCTACAGGTAAAGATCTAAGAAAAGCAGATTTTGGAGCACTGCTAAACCAATAGCTCGCTGTACCAGCACTATACTATATAGATTGGTGATTCCCAAAGGCCATGCTATGAGAGTGGTGGAAGTGTGTTGTGAAAAAATGGGTGGGATCAGGGCCCTGGCCATGCTGGCCTTATGCGGTGGGATCAGGGTCTGCAGACCAGATCCAGCTTGGGGACTGGCGAGTGAAGTGTGCCACCAATTTTAATCCAGGAGGTGTGCCCCAGGTATCGGAAGTTTGGGGAACACTGATATAGACTCTATACCTGAAAACTAAGTGTAGAACTGTCGCATTGAGGATTATGTATTGGATCAGGGGTTTCCAAACAGGCATGCGTACCCCCATGCAGGACAACCCTGGGAGGTATGTGGGAGAAATAGTGTAATGGTGGATTTTGTTTTCATTATAATTGGCATTTAAGGGGTTAAAATATAAAACATGCTGGTTGGGTTATGTGGGCAGCTGGTAAATCTGGAAGAGGGTATATACAATAAAAAAAAAGTTTGGGAACCTCTGTATTAGGTTAATTTAAAACACGATTTCAAAGTTGTTTTATGTAAAATAACACTATTTTTTTTCACAGCTCATTACAAGCAAACCAGTTCACTGGAACAGTGTACCAAACACTCTTGCTTACCCAGCGCCATTCATTAAAAGCAGCAAGCTTAGATGAAACCGTAACTCCAAATACACCACCAGCTCAGTGGCCAGGTACCAAAGGTGTCCCCCTCTATCCTCCTCTACCCAGTTCCCATCTATGTACTTTGATCCCTTTTTTCTTTTTGCAGACATCTTACCTACACTTTGAAATACTTACGAATACCATAAAACTATTTCATGTTGCCATACTGCATGTTAGGGCCCCTCTACACAAGCAGGTAAAGGTACGATGGGATCTAATGCATGATCCGTACAATTGCTCCTCCTGCCATTCCAGACATGCATGGCAGGAGATGTGATTGTGGGATGCAGCATCAGATCCTATCATGACTTATAGCTGGTACAGGGGGAGTCCAGGATCACCATCCTGAACTCAGCCTACACCAGGAAGTAGCGAGCACCTGCAACAGAGTCCTACACCTAGCAGGACTCTTGGTCCCGGCAGCACCCCTCAGTTGTCAGGACGCTCGGAGCCCTGACTGTGCATGGTGAATCCCTGTGGCTGGGAGCCCTGTCAGCTGATGGGGCTCCTAGATGCAGGGGGAGACCATACTATGCATGCAAATTAAAGCTGGATGGAAATCAGCTATAAAGTTAGTGAATGTTTTCCAGCTCTGAGTTTATAGCTGGTTAGACCTTTTTATGGTATGGTAGTTCCTTTGCTCATGTAGCCTGTCGAAATGAATTATGTAATGTGTGTAACATATTGAGGGGGCCTTTGTCACTGAATGTTATGTGGCTTTCTGTAACAGATTAAGTAATCTGTTGGAAATACTGATATTTGCTATCATGAAGTGAATTCTACTTCTTTTGCATGCCAAAAATCGTGCGTGTATAACGTAAATATTTATAACGTTGGTAGGTGGGTCTGCAGTTAAGATTGCTTGAAATTGGCCAGTATAAGACCATGTTTTCAGTTGTATGAAGTTTAGCCAAACTTTAATCATTGATACTGAAATGTACAATGTGGGATGTCTACCTTGCACTGAATTTTGATAACTTGTGGGGGTTTTTTTAATAGGTCAGTTATTTCCAAGTATAAGATTTAAGTGCTTTGGTTTCATATGTTAAAAATATTAGCAGTGTAACTGAGAAGTTGTTGTGCCACCATGGTCTGGGGGGACACAGGGACAATAAAGAGCTGTCACATGGCTTTTGCCATTGTGAAAATCTGTTCAACTTTGGCTGACATACGAGTCTCTGAAAAATCAATTTATATATTCAATATTTTTTTGTTAGGCAGCTAAATTCTCGGAAGAATCTATTGGCACTCAGCATGATACAGGAAATGAAAGGGTTTTTCCACTATTAAGTGATTTTTCTGGCGCACAGAGGTCATCATGGCCCTAGGCACAGATTCCTTCATGCTCTCGTTGTTTCCAGGACAGTAGTATGGAGGATGAAGTTGCCTGACAACAGTGCGGTGTAGTGAGGACCAGATTTGACAGCAGCAGAGTGTGTTCGGGAGTCAGATGGGAGTTGATAGGAGCTTGGGTTGGTGGGCTGGTACCAACACAAGGGGTTGGATAGAAGCAGGGGGTACAGAAAGAACATCAAAGGACAGGAAATCTATAACCTAGAACAAGGGTTATCAACTCTTGGGTCAGCTGTTGGGGTTAACAACCCTTGCCTTAAGCACCTCTAGAACAAGGGTTGGTAATTGCCTGAGAGCTTGATCTGGCTTGGGACATCAACTGAAGTGGCCTCAGTGGCTAGGTCACTAATGTGTTGGCAGTGAACCAGCAGCAGGGGATGTGGCAGCTTACCTTCAGACTGAATTGCATTATTTTGGCCCATTCCTGCTAAAATTTTGCTGATTCCTGGCCTAGAGTATTCCTCTCTGAGCTTATACCCATGATACCTCTGATAGCTAAAGAGTGGTGAGGAGCTTTGAAATGAAATGCTTCATTTTCCCAAATCTAGAATAAGATTTAGTCACACACACAATAGTTGGATACTTATCTTGAATGGCAGAGATTTGTGCTTCAGATGTAAAAACCTGAATGTTGCTTGGTTTATCAAGCAACAGTAAATAAGCCCTTATGAGATGAATTTGTTCAAAGTTGGCACCCAAAAGTAATGGGTACTTGACTGTTTTATGCTTAGTCTTCCCTTGCCTTAGTTCCATAGCTGTAAAATGGGAATAATGCCACTTTACCTCAAAGGCAGGGTGAAATTGAATAAATTCATCTTGGTGCAACAGATACTATAGTGAGAGTCAATGAGGTAGTTATTCATTTTATATTCCAGTGCAGGATTTAATAATGTGCATTTCAGCAAGTTCTTGGACTATACTTTCTAAGTAAAGAGAGAGAGAAATATCTATTTCCTAATCCTTCAAAGAATGAGGCAGAAAGCTTGTCCTACTGGGAGCCTGTGGCAGGAAAAAATAGCATGTGGCCATGTTACTATATATTATGTTATAATGGCTTAACACAAGGGACCCAAATTAAGGCTACATTATTAACCTTATTCTGGCATATCCTAATTTGTGTAGTTGGATTTATGACTTAAGTGTTTTAATGATTTTTTTTTTGTTCATGCCTGCATAATGGTTGGAGTAATGGCTGATAAGATGTTTAATACATGAAGCTGCAAAAAATGTCTAAAATACCAAACTTAAACCTCATTCGTTTTTAGAGTTTTTATGCAATTTTTGCTATCTTTTTAATGTCAGTATTTTATTGTATAAATGAGTGGACTTTTTTTTCTGGTAACATTATGTATGTATCGTCTAATAAGCAAAATATTTCCTCCTCTTAATTTTAGGAATTACAGCTTTAATACGGCTTTTGAATTCTGCTGGGGAGGAAGCCCAGCCATCACTCACAGTTTTACTCTGTGAAATTCTAACATCAGTCTATCTTAGTCTGTTCATACATGGCCTAGCAACACATTCCAGTAATGAGTTGTACAGGATTATGGCCCATCCACTCAATGACAAAATGTGGTCTGCTGTCTTTGGAGGTGGAGCTCATATTTCCAGCAGAGGACAGATGCAACTGAGAACAAAAACTGGTTGGTTCACATTTCCTTTGCTTCAAAATCTTTAAAATTTTAAAATTTGACTTGCTTTTGTAAATGTTCTCATTGCATAAAATACCGTGTGTTGGGTAGAATTTAAATATATAACTTTCTCTTAGTCTGTTCTTCAGCATTGTATCCTAAACATAACAAAGTAAATAGTTTTAAAATTAACAGATAATTCTACCATCGAATAAGAGTATGGAAGGGAAGTGAACTGTGGTAAATGCACTCTGTGAAATTGTTAATACTGTACTGTAGAAAGATTTTAAGTTAATTTCAGGTACCAGATTTTCAGTAATGTCAGAGTATAGTAAATAGAACATTGAAAGTAATTTAATTTATAGTTTCCTGATAAAAGCCGTGTATTCCTTTACTGTAAATACAGTGTATGTTTTCTCTTTTTGGCAGGTAGGCACTTCCCTATGCCTAGCCCACACCAGGTAGTAGTGTTCTCCATGGAATGCGTGGGATTTTCCAAATCCCTTGCTGCCTTCAGTACTCATAGTCCTACCAAACCTTCAGGCAAGATATTAGATTTAGTATGAGGCCTCTAAATGCAGCTTGCATATGTGTGACCTTGCATATACAGAAATAAAACCCGCACGGAAATCTTCTGTTTGCAACCCATGGTCTTGAAATTTAGAAATTCATGAACACATCTGTGATTTGTAAGAGCATTTGAATAAACTTGCTATACTTTTTTGAAGACAAACAAAAGTTTCATTTATTTATATATATATATAACACACATTATATATATATATATATATATATATATATTTCATTCGAAATGTTTAATTTGAAATGAATTTAATTTAAATTCATTTTTCATTTCATTTGAAATGTTTTACACACAAAAATGTAAAATTGCTCAGATCATGGTTTGGAATGATCAGAAGTATTTCAAATATTTGTTTATGAAGGCTGCTTGTTTTGCATCATAAATATATACATTATTATACATGTGGATTTCTAAGTGTTTAGATGAGCCATGAAGCAGTATTTTCTCTTTTTAGTACTCAAAATAATTTTCAGTAATTATAGGGAACCCTTTTAGGATGACAGATACATTAACTGTTTTAAGTTACAGGGATTCCAAGTTGTACTGCAGTGCAAAGTGATTTTTTTCAATATGTTTTTAGTGCAGATGTTTTGTGTTATGATCTACTTAGAACACTTATATTTTATAGATGATAAAGAGCTTTAGGATCTCCTTTAATCTTGTTACAGTAAGTGGTTATATATTACATGAAAACTGATTGTGTATGCAAGACATTACATGGATATTTAACCTAAGCAACTTTTAATTAATTTAGAAGTCTAATTAACCAATTGAAATATATGTATGCATGACAAATTTGCACATCTGTTGGGGAGATTGGCTCAGGGTTCTTGGCATGAGGGTTGACGCGTGACCCCAGCTATGATAGTAGCTTCCTCTGTGGCAGGGCTGTCCAAGTTTGAAGTGGCCAGGAGCCAAACTCAGTGTTGGCCACATATTTGCAGGTCACACCAGGGTGAGCCATGGGCCCCCTGGGCTGCACACTCTGGAAGTGCCCCTGCCCCCCACCCCAAGTACTTCTGTACTGCATACACAATGGGTGCCCACCCCCCACTGCACTTCATGCCCACATGGCCTCAGGCTCACTCTGCTCCTTGCACCGCACTGTTGCAGCTGGAGTGATGTGGGGAGTAGCAGCCAGCTTGCCGCCATTTGGTTAGCACTGCTCTGTGCCATATAACCTTTTTTCCAGTTTCCCTCTTCAGAAAAGTTGGTATAATTGATAAAATATGGATATTATTTGTTAATAGTTGCTATATTGTCAGAAGGCCAAGTTTCTGTGAATTTCTAAGTATTTCAAGAACTTGTTACTGTTACTAATATGAAAGTCTGTTACAGATATTTTTATTCATTTTTTTTGTCTTGTTCTAAGTGAGGAATGAGAAACTGGGTTTATTTCCTCCTATTTTTGTTTCTTTTATATAAAGACATTCTTAAGGGTGGCAATTACCAGCATTTTTTTCTACTGCTTGATTTTACCTTGGAAATTCAGGCCTAATATATAACTTGCAAATTTCTTGTTGGGGACTTCAGAATTAAATACTGTGGAAGTCAGAGATGGAAAGTTAAGTGCTTAAGGAAGGAAGGATCTCATGGTTATAGCGTGCCTTATTTTCATTTCTAATGCTTATGGAAATTTTTAAAGAAATGTTACTTGAGCTGTTACTTCAACTGAGGTAAGAATTCGCATATCCTGAAATTCCTGAGAAGGAATGCTCCTGAAAATGCTCCTGAAAATCCAGCAACCCTTGCAAAAAACCTCTCAGGCATTTTGAATAAATAAAAATAGTAAATGGGCCTCATTCCCTTTTTCAAATGGCTTGTATGCTATTGGAATACTGCATGCTTAAATAAGTATAGGAGAGGAGAAGAGAGCGATAGAATACAGAGTCCTGATGAAATGTGAGATAAATTTCAACGACCATATTTCTGTTGATATTGGCCATCTTCTTAACATCCAATGTCAGACACTGATTGGACAACTTCGTTCTATCAGCAGTTACTTGGTTCACCTTTTCTCCTGGGCTTTTAGGCAGTTGTGAAATGTGATCATAGTTGCCAGTAGGCTTAACTAGAATCTCCATTTTTCTTGTCAGGGTCATCAAGTTTTCACTCAATAGGCATATAAAACCAAATGTTTACATGTAAGATATGCTCATGTAAATGTTGTAATGGTGTAGCTGGTCATGAAAATATTTAATGGTGATATAATATTTGGCTGAATTTTTTTTCTGAAATTAATTTGGTCTTCCAACCATGTCAGTATTTTCCTTCCCACATAGCAAGTAAAAAAAACAAAACATTTTTCCTATACTCATGCTACAGTAGTAGAAAGATTAATTTAATATAGTTTATTCCTCTTTGTATTTACATTACTTGTCATCAGACCTCCAGAATAGGTCTGGTTTCCTTTTCGTCCAGATTTCACAAAGACATCCATTTTCCTAGATGATGTATGTTCTGTGAAATAATGGAAATGCCGTTTTTCTCTTAATCAGGGAAGACTTCCTGTTTGATATTCATTCAGATGTTTGTCTGATTTTTAGCAGTTCAGTCTGAATGGGGACACTCCCTAAAATTAAAACTTTAGCACCTTCAGTGATAACTGTGGCATTATTTGTAGTTCTAGTCAAATTTAGCGGTTCTGGTTGGTAACTTTTTTATAAACTTGGTTTCATTCCTTTAGGAAACGATTTTCTTTAAAAATATTCTGTGAACTGGGTTGCTTGAAAGTTTAAATTTAGCGATTACAGAGTTTACAGTTCTCTGTAGATTTGCTTCATTCTGGCTCCCTTCCCCCTTCCCGGGGAATGGTTTATGATACGTTAACTCTTTCAATAGGCAAATTTGCCCTGGGCAGCTCCTCTCCTTCACTCCCCTCCCCTATTCCCTGCTCCCCAGGCCCTTCTCCAGGTTCAGGAACAGAGCAGAGGGCTGGGCAGAGTGCAAGGCATTTTGGGAATTATAGTTCTCTAGTGTGGAAATGGAATTTGCTGCTTCCAGGTGGAAAATTTTTACCCCATTTGCCCCCTTCCCTCCCCCTCCTTTTTTTGTGCTGCCAAAGCCTATGTCCAGAGGATTAAAAAAAAAAGGCTGAATCCAGTGGCAAAAAATGGGGCCAGTTTTCTTCTTCCATCAGCAGCCAACTCCACTGATGCTCTACAAAACTAATTTTCAGAATCCTTTGGGCTGGGTTCCTGCTGCTTGAAGCTGGGAAGCAAACAAGCAAGACAAGGCAGCAAGCAGACAGCAGTGAGGTAGGCTGCAGTGAGTAACCTTAGACTGAGGCCCTTTTTCCTAGCCCCTCAACCTCTTCCCCATTCTTGCTCCCGTCTCCTTAGGTAGTACCCAGGGCACATGCCAGCTCTCCTGCCCCACATTATGTTATGGGGCCTTTCCCTTATAAGGTGAAACATTCTACTAAAATGTCATGACTTATGGAGAGCTGCATTACATAGGCTTTTCAGTTGTGTATTCTTATTTTACAGACACTTTGCCATTTTTTTAAATGACAAAATAATTGTGGGAACAAATCTGTGTAGCTGGGCATTTTACAGCCTGGTAGCTACAGATGCAGCTATCAGATTTATAAATTATCCTCATTAAAATAAATAAACAAAAGAAATTAGCCTTGGGAATATAAACTCCTTTGTTGCTAACTTTGCATGGAAATTCTTGCTGTGTTTAAAACATTTATTTCCAAAAGCTTCTGGTTTCTCTTTAAAATATGGTTTGAAAACTTAACTCTTTTAACTTGATTCTCTGTAACTTGGATATATAGAATAAGTAGTTTCTCCCAAATCATGCCCTGTTGAACAACTTAGAAACCTGCTTTTGTTCTGAACAGTTAGAAATCCATATTAACCCTTCATTTCATTACAGTAACAAATTACAAGCAAAAATTTTCTCAGTCAAAGTTATTGTGGGAACATTTCCGTCACGTTTGTTCAAGGAGTCATTTTGGATTTCAAATTATAGGCAAAAATATTAAGTAAATTGATTATTGCAATGTGTATTCACAGAATAAAGAATGATAATTTTTCTGCTTCAGAAAGTATGATACAGTTGAACAGAATATTACAAATTCTTTTGAAATACTGATAAACTCAAAATATGCTTGTCTTCTGATTTATTTTAGTGAACATATGAAGAACTTTTAAAGTACAGATCTGTGGTCCCAGATACTTGTCCAACTTTTTTTAGATTAAATAAGAACTACTTGGCAACTCAGGGTTCACTTCTGCTTTCAGTTCTCAAAATCTACTTGTCAGGCCTGGAAAATAAGCTTCAAAACTATTCTGGCATTAAAACAAAATCTTTTTTTATTATTATTACTGACTTACAAAATTGTTCTAAAAATATTCAGGATACAGTTGAAAGATTTGAGTCAGTAAAAATAAATAAAGGTAGCTTCACTGTTGTGGAAAGAGATAACTTATAATAACCCATTGTTTTGATTTGAGTGACTCTAGATAATCAGAACAATCCCCAGTTGTGCTGTGTACACATATACAGATACACACACAATATAACTTATTTTATTTGAACCATAGATCAGGGGGACAGTATAGTCGGACCAGATTAAAAATGTGTATTTCATGCTCTCATCGCAATGAAAAACTACAAATTCATCCTGTATCTGACAAAATGTTATGTTCAACCCCCCCAAAAATATTTTAATCTTTAAGCAATTGTAAGAAAAGAAAAGCAAATGAAATGAAGTGGTAGAATCAAAGAAGATGGTGGTCAGAGTATTCCTAGGATGTGGGAGATGCAAGTGCATTTTCCTTCTGCATCTTTTGGGAACCCGTATTTCCACTCTCTGTGGGTGCCTGACCACCAATTTTATAAGGAATTCTGGGTTTGGATACTCTTGGAAAAACAAATAGCGCACAGGAGCAAAGACCCATTGATTAAGCAGGTGTCCCATTGATTAAGCATCCTAACTGTCCCAAAATCACTTATGAAATGGTGATTAGAGTATTCTCCAGGAGGCAGAGATGTGAATTCAAATAACCTCAGAGAAAGGAGAGATTCAGACCTTGCTCTCCATCGCCATAGTGCATGCCCCAACTACTGGTTTATTCAATATAAGGGGGATCCCATTTTCTTCCCTATTTTGAGATAATATTGTACATCTAATCCCAATTTTAGTTTTCTGGGGGAAAAAATGCCCTGCTATAGTAATGCACCGTTTTGAGGTGTTCACCCTGTAGTGTCATCCCTTCATAGTAAATGCATGTGTATATGCTAGTAATACTGAAAGAGTCACGGAAAAATCCTATCTGAACTATCTAATGCTGGTTCACCCAGAGCTTCTACTTGCAGTGAGAATGAACTGTTAAAGATATTACTACCTAAATCCCCTAGAGAGTTTGAGCCACTGGAATCATTAACAGCTTTTATTTTGTTGAGATCTACCATTCTTCCCTTTCTCTTCCACATATTTCTGTCTCCCAACTCCAGTATGGTTGGACAAAATAGCAGAGAACAGTCATGGTTGTTTTTGAGGTTACTACCTGAAACTGTTGAGTATAGTTCATGAATGATCTATAGTGTCAGATTATTTGCCCAGGCTGCTAGGTTTGAGACGGGCTGTTTATTGATATGTCATTTGAGCAAGCCAGTTGCCTCTTGTGCAGTATTTGTAAAGGAGATATGTACAATATGGGAGACCGTGATGCAACATTCTCACCTTTTCCTCGAGGTGAAATTGAATTTTTAAAAAGGTTAAGCTATCCATGATCTTTTTGTTCGCCTTTTTCCTCTCTCTCAAAGATATTTGATTACTTCCTGATCACTAGTTTTAACATTTTATTGACACTGACATTTGGAATTTTGGCAGTCTGATTCTCTTTGCTCTACTTTTGAGTAGGAGGTAGATGGGAAGGAAAGCTGATAGACGTCTAGATATATCTATATACACGCGCTAATATTATAAAAGCCTTAGTCTGTTTGTCCGTAACACTTTATTCACACTCTGATTGGTTGTCTGAAACAACCAATCAGAGTGCTCCAAGAACGTTCCAGACATGAGGTGGTGGTGCAGCAGGGCAGGGCCAGAGTGGGAGAGCAAGACCTGCACTGCTGGCCTCACCCTGCCTCCTCCAGCCCTGCTTCCTGCAGGGGACAGAGGGGGGGGCGGGGCCGAGGCCAGTGGCACTGCTTGGCCCTGCTTCCTGCAGGCAGTGGCAGCATGGGGTGCTGGCTGAGAGGGACAGCAGGGCAAGGTTCCCCCCCTCCCCCACTCCTGGGATATGGCACCTGTGGGGGGGGGGAGGCAGGGCTCCCTCTCTGCCCCCCCCCCCCCCGGTCATTCCTGATGGGCAATTAGCTAGTGTGTGCTTTTGTCATTACAAAGCTTATATCAGCATGGTCTGTTGGTTGTTTGCATGGAGTTCTCCAGTAAAGGAAGGAATAACCACCAGACCCTTAATTTCTTCTTCTGGCAGAGAGAGGCAGCTTGCTCTAGTTTCTTCTTTGGCTTCAGTAGCTTTATCTTTAACAATAGTTCATATGGTGGATCTCGATATTGCTTAATATCTGAAGTAGTAGGTCATAACGGGCTTCATAAGAATCCAGCAAGAATTCACAAACACCAATAAAAGTTCTATCCAACAAAAGTTTTCTCAAAAAAAAAAAAAAGTAATAATAATTGATCCTTGACAATGACTTGGAGGATAGACAACACCTTGTCTGGTTCTGGGCATTCTTCAGTTAGGTCCACCTCTCCTGTGTCTGGAACAGTCTCAGTATCAATCTTCCCCTACACTGGGAAGGAAGACCCATTTGAGGCTGACACATTTGGTATAGAGTATTCAGCATTGCTGTCCTCTGTGCCTAGTCTTGGTGGCACAGACAGTTTACTCACTGGCAGCTTATGCTCTGTAGTCAGTTATGGTTGTGGGGTTTGACAGTCAAGCAACACAAAGCTGTTAATGGCATGAAGTTCATGGTCAAGTGCATGGTCAGTTCCTACCTTTATGGAACTGGGAGATTTAACACTGTTCTTTGAATCATCTTGGTCAGTTTCCGAGCCCCCATTCTAAACATAACCAAGGCTTTTTTTATCATCGTGATAAAGCCTTTTTCATTAGATGTGTCCTCTATACATACAAGGTTGGCCCTTCCTCCAAAAGAAATTTTACTTTTATTCCTCTTCTGATGATAATGGTGACGATTCTCCAGATTATTTCCAAGGTCTTCCTTTTATGATCTTTACTTGCTAATCTGAGATCAGGCACAAGAATTTGCAGAAGCAGGAGGATACCAGCAGTGGTGTCTGAGGGTCTCTTTTTTCAGGCATAATGACCATTTGTAATTTGTTCTATATTAACAGTGAAATTTAGCCAATTTAGTAAATTGAGTCAAAACCATAAATGCTGTCAGTTGAAACCAGTGTTGTTCATTTTTCTAAAACAACTTGCTTGGAGTAGGAACCACGGAAAAGAACATAAAATCTTCAGTGTACATTAATGGTAAAAGTTGAATTGTACTGTAATACACACAGTTTCGGTACCCTAAGGAATTCTACTTAAGTTCCTGGAAGTTGAGGGTTTTTAAAAACTATCATGCTAACTGAAACTTTCAAACCACAGCACTGTAAATGTGTTAAGATGCTGAATTGGAATCCTCATACCAGTTCATGTTACTCCTTTTTTCTTTCTTATTTTCTTTATTTAATTGCACAAAAAAAATGTTTCTAGGTTATCACCTAAAGAAAGGTATCTGGATTCACAAACAGGCCTTTGCTTCATATTTTGAGTTTTTCTTTTAAAATGACAGAATTGTTTACCTTGAAATGGTAGGATTGTTGTGTTTTGTTGTGGTTTTTTTTACTGGGGTTACGTTGGCTCTAAAGATTATTTTTCTGGGAGTCTAACATTAAAATATTTAAAATATTTAAATATTCAAGTGCTGCAGCTACACAAAGGATTTCACTGAACATGGATACGTCTTTTGGTTGTATAATAAAGTCAGTAAATTTGATTTTTAATAATAAACACAGCTGATCTAAAATCCTAAATGACAGTATCTAATTGGAAGACTTTCATTGTGAAATGTAATACAAATTTTAAAAATACACCTGTGCTTTCACTGATACCCAAGAATTATGAAATCATTTTTAGAATGTACAAATATGGTTTGCATTTTGTGTCTCTCAAGTAACCTAGAACTCTAAATAATTCTAGTTTTGGATGCTTTAAAGTGTCAGGTCAGCTACCAAGAGCTAACCTGTAGAGTGCTAGAAGAAGATTAAGGAAAATAATTCCATAGATTAGAATTAGTGCAGCAATTGCTTTTTGCAATGTGCTTTAAAAGAATCTGCAGATGTATATTTGCTTAGTTCTGTATCATGCAGCGCTTGTTATTTTCTGCCTCTTTTAAGAGCAAGTTTTATTTTGAAGCAGAAGCTAAAATTCCATATGACACTGCATGTGCATGCTCTGTTAGCTAATAAGCTTTAAGCAATAACATGTAAACAACATTATTACTGCTGCATAAATACTTAACATCTTTTAATACAGGTAAGTGAACTCTAAATAGCATCCTAAGGGGTGGGGGTAGGGGGATCTTCATTGTGTTACATTAGAAATGTGCTGGCAAATTAGGTACAGTTTAAAAATTATCTATTTAAGTTTCAACATTGTGTAGGTTTCCACTTTTAATAGGTGATAAGTTAGTTGAACATGTATCACAGGTATGAAGTAGAAACGCTTTCTTCCTGTGTTTTTATACGACCATAAATGTGTTCTGAAAGGTGCTTCTGGACTGGAACTTACACATCTTGGTTTTAGCCTGAAGATGACTTTTTTTTAAAGTTAGAGTGGGTCTCCTTTGAGCATTCTGAATGTTGTAAGGGATAATTGTCTGTGTTATGCATTCAACAAATGAAATAATTCTAGCCCACAGTTTAGAGAACTGTAGTAAGAGATCAAAGAACTTCATTTTTAAAACTTGCTGTATACAGTGCTACTTTGAGAGGTTAGTATCCTTGATTGGTTTGGGAAACATCTGGTTTCAATTCAGTGGTTGTTACCACATGAAAAACTGCACTAAGTGGGCATGTCTACACATGTCCCTATGGCACCTTTGTTACTGCACCATCATTTAGTACTTCCTCTTGGAAGTACTAAATGACAGTACAGTGACAGCCTACACAGCACCGTGCATGCAGCGCGTGGCTATTTTTTAGCTGCTACGTTGCCGTAGCAACAGGCTATAACAAGGCAGCACATTGCTATGGCAACATAGCTGCAGCATCATGGTTCTTGCTTGTAGACACTGCATCGCCGTAGCACATTGCTGTGGCAACATAGTGTCATGTGTAGATGCACCCACAGTGCCCTAGAGGGTAGGGACAGAAGTTACACACAAACCAATTTAAATGATCAGAAACTGGTTTAAACCTGTAACAGAACAGAAGTTCAGTACTCATAAAATACTTTCCAAATGACCAAAACCAGTTTAAGATATTGTGGTTGGATGTAGTACCAGACTTAACTGATTTTAAGTCATATCAGTTTATGGAACTTCTGTCTTGGATCCCTTCCTGGTTCGAGTAAACTTAGTCTCCCAGCATCCCAAGATGCTTTGCAGCCCTGGGCTATGCTGCCTGCTCCAGGCTAATGAGGAAGCTCATTAGCCTGCTTCTTGCCTGTGTCCGTCAGCCCATAGGGACTAAGGGCAGGGGAACAGACCCCCCCAGACCACACTAGCCAGGGTCTACACAGCTCATGGAGTGGAAGGAAAGCCCCTGTGATGGGGGCTTTTCAAATCCTGGCAACCTTCTCCCTTCCACCTTCCCACTTGTCAGCTGCTGATTGCTTCAGCAGCTGCTACAGAGGGTGGGAGAAGGAGTCCTCCAAGTCGGGCACCTGCCCATGCAGCCCAGCATGGGGGCATTGGTGAGCTCTTGCCTTAGGGGACTTCCCTCCACCCCAAGCCAGGGACACCCCCAAGGAGCTGAGGGGCTTCTGTGAATCTTGGGCAAGACTAGTGCAGGGGAGCTGAGAAACTTCCCTCTGCTCCCAGGGCTGTCCCTGAGACCTTCAGCAGCTAAATGCCCCTCAGCTCCCTGGAGCTGTCTGGGGCTGGTGTGGGAAGCCCCAAGGCAGGGGTTGCATGGGCAGGTGCACAGCCCAGAGGACTGTTTCTTCCTCCCTGCTGCGGTAGCCACCGAAGCAATCAGCAGCTGGGATGGGGGAGCAGGGGAATGGGACACCTGGCTGGGCTGACAATGGCCAGCAGGCTGGGGGGTGCACTCTACCACCCCATGCCTTCTGGCCTGGGTCAGTTTAGGCTTTCCCCTGCCTGTCCGAATTGAAAACTGAATATTAGTTGAGTTGGGTATTCGGTCAACCTATGCAGCTTAGAGGAAGCTGCCTAGATTAAATCGATTCAGCCTCACACTTTCTGACTGTCTGTACTTAGCCTGAGTGATACTGTTCATAACTGTGAAAATGTAAGTTTTCTATTTCATCTAGGCTCTCCATTCATATAATAGGGTCTCCACCTCCCTTTTCCCGCCCCCCACTTTGGCTTCACAGATTGTATGGTCAGATCTTTCCCAGCAAGGTCAGAACTCCTCCTCTTCTCTGGAAAAACTCTGGTTATTTCTACTTCCTGGGAATTGTAGCAGGTCATTCTTGGGTCTTCAGCCTCCCCCTTTCTCTTTGCCCTTAAAACGCTAAGGGTGGCATTTTGTTACTTGATTTAGCTGTATAAGTTACCAGACTAGTGTCCTTGGGTATCTGTTCAGCAGAGCCATCCCTAGGGGTGTGCGGGGCTCGGGGCATATCAGCCTGTGCAGGGCCATAGGGTGGGGCTGGTGACAGCCTGTATGGCACTGTCCGCAGGGCTTGGGGTAGTTGCCCCAATTCGTGTCTGCCTAGGGAGGGCCCTGCTCTTCAGTTTGAGGAGGGAGATGCACATGAGAGAGCCTGTTGTTCTGAGCGAGCAGCTCTGGGTAATGCTGCTGCGACACAGGCATCCTCCTCTCTGCAGCTGCTGCAAGCAGGTCTGCTCTGTGACCTGCCTGCTGGCCCTGTGTAGCTAAGTAGGGTTTGCTTTCCCTCAGAGGCTTCAGTGCCTGAGGAAAGCAGACTTCTGCAGCACTTTGGCCCTGTAACGTACCATCTTTGCTTGCACATACTGCATACACTTTCCCCCGAATATTAGCCTTCCACAGCTGGAATGAACATCTTCAGTGGGGAAGCTGGTTTTTCTGCCCAGAGTAGAAGTTTGGAGGTGCTTCAAAGTGGCTGCTGTTGCTTTTCCTACTCTTCCCTCCAGCAGCCATGTGGATGGAGGGATGGAGTCTAGCAAGGACAGATCTGGGAAAGTCGGACCCCCGTTTCATCCCTGCTCCAGTCAAGGTTTAAAACAGACTGCCCTGCCACAGTAGCAGCATTTCTGTTCAGGCAGCGCTGAGGGAGTTAACTGATTTCATGACTCAGTATAATCTACCAGTCTCCTTTTAATTGCTCTTCACCCCACAGTAATTAGCAACCCTCTCTTTAATGGTCTTGAGGTTGTATTAATCAAGCTATCCTTTAGCAATTTTGTTGTCCGTTAGCTATTCCTGGTCTTGTTTCTCTTTTTTCAAAGCTCTGCAGACTTCTATAGCTTACTTCAAAATCTTAGATCTACTGATAGAGTTGAGTTTTCAGCTGCATGTAGAGTTCTTCCTGAGCAGGAAAGGGAGGATGAATAAATTGAACATTAGAATGTGTCCCTGCTCTACAAGGTCATAACTTTGAGAATATCGTTTTTATTTTTGATTCTGCCTTCCCAAAAACAAGTTTGTTTTATTCAGAGGTGTGTGATATGTGAGAAAATTATGGTACCCCCAGGGACTGCTGTTGCATCTGCTTTTTGAAGACCAATTCCTGCTTTGGGTATAAGGGAGATCCTGCCTTGAGAAGGGGTTTAGGTTCTCTGGTTCCTTCTAGCCCTATTATTCTGTAATTCTGTGACAAGAACTATATTAGGAAGTGCTTTTTCTGCACTTCTACCTTCCAGTCTTGCTGCTGCTTCTGACTCGAGCCTCAGTATTGTTCGTAATTCAGAAAGCAATAATTTTAGAAGCTCATCTGCCACGTACTACTTCAACAGGCCTGACTTACCCTCTCTGCCTACAAAGAAAGAGGTGGCAAGGTAGGGGGAGGCCAGATTACCTGTTTACTTCTACAAAATGTACTTGCTAGTCAAGGGGTTTTCCTTATCAGTCTGGCTCAACTTCTGCTTCTTAGTGTGTTGCTTGACTTCAGTGACCTCATTTGACATTCTGTGCATCTTGATCTGCTTACTTAGCCTTTTTCTGAAAGGAGCCCTTTAATCCTGCTTCTGCTATCAACATGTTGCTTTAAGCAAGGGGAAATTGCCAGATAGTCCATACTTTTCCTTCACCTTGCTTGCCGTGAATTGGCAGCTATAATCCTTTATGACCAACAGGCTAGTCTGACTATAGCTATTTAAAATTTGCTACATGGGGTTTTTTTAGTTTTGTATAAAATGGCATAGAGACTCTTTCTCCCCTCCTTCCTGGTTTTTAACTGTAGAAATGTCCAGTTATGTGGCTTTTCTGGATGGTCTCATGGATGTTTTGAGGTTTTGCACATTAATTAGAGAAGAAAGATCTTGAATCTTTATTAAAGACATGGGTCTAAAGAGTCTAGTTTCAAAATGTATGTCTTGAGTTAAATTCAGTCCCTGAAACCCAATAATTCAGTCCTCTTTTTTGCATGCAACTTAAGATTTTTATATCAGCTCAGGTTCCCAAATGAATTCTCCATAACCATGGACTATTCTTTTACTCTGTGGTCTCATGGCTAACATCTGAGGTATGTGGATTTTTCTTCATACGTATAAAAATCTGCATTCAAATGCCATTCACTAGATGACTTCAAAATGATTTGTATTGTTACTGTGGTGATATATTCTCCTCTAAATTCAAAACTAAGTCATTGTTTCTCAGAATTCCATGCTGTCTTAGGCCTTTTGCCAAGTAAACTTAAAGGTCCACAAAACCTTTTATAGGGTTCCTTTGACTTCAACTAAAACATGGATAAATAGTCTTTCAGAAAACATAGACTATTATAATTCTTCAGCATCTCAAAGGGAGGCCCCTCATTTCTCAAAAAATGTGAGCGTTTTAGGTAATCCTGTAAGCATCTGCAACCTGTAACAAAATGTTTTGAAAACCCCTGTGTGCTGCCATAGCACAGAGTAATAGTTTTCTGACCCTATTTCAGTACCTCATCTTTATTCATCAAACATTGAAGCACATGCTCAAAAGTAAGCTTGGTACTGTAGTGGTTTGCTGATCTGAAGCTTTTTATGTGCTCTTTGGAGAGAAGTGTGTGTTTAATGCAGCCTAGGTTTTAACTTTTTGATTTGGTATCAACTGTAGATATTCTAGAGAGGAGGGACTATAGTTCTAACCTGAATTGTGTCTGGGCTCTGTCATCAGGAGACAGGAAAACACGGTAGCAGTGACAGGCCTGGCTAATCAAAGAAAAATACCTTAAGATTTAAAAGAAATGCTGAAACTTGGTTTGTTCTGTAAATGGCATGCAGTTCTGTCTCCTGTCTCTCTCACACACTCTCCCTTCTCTCTCTCTCTCTCTCTCTCTCCTCTTTTTGCATACTCACCTCTTTTGTCTCTCTCTTCTCTCTCTCTCTCTCCCTTCTCTGTCTCACATTTTTAAAAAACAAGCCTAGATCAAAGAGAAATAATTCAACCGTTTCACAGTTAAACTATTAACAATAAAGATAGTTAATACTATGTTCGTGGGGCCACCTGAGTTAGCACATTTGTCTATAAATGTGTAGGCATAGCACATCTGGAAGTCAATTTAGGGACCTTTAGTAACAGGCATCAGACGGTCAACTGGTACCTGTTTAGGTTAAGATTTATTAATGAGATTGATGGATGATAATAGCTTTGGAGGTTGCAAGTCTTGCTACAAAGGACATAATGAGTGCTACCACTATATTTAATGCAGTGCTAAGGTTAAAAAACAGTTGAGTCAGAAAAATTCCAAGATGTGTGCATTCAAGGTGACTGATGCAAGTTTGATATGGGATCACAAAATAGTTTGCATTCATTTTGACATAGTTTCAGAAGTTATATTCAGGCTACACAGCACTTGAGCCACAAATGGTCAAATGGTTCTTCAACTTATCCCCTACAGACTATCCTTCCTACAGCCACGAGTGGTAACGCATGTTGCACTCATCTCTAGAAATCAAGGTTCAAGTACTATACATTTTTCCCCCTTTGAACTGGAGTGTGGTTGCCACAGATCATTTGGAGAAATACTTATTGTATTGGTTCTTGATTCATGGCTTTGGAGGCTGTCAGAACTGAGGATCCCTGAGCTAGATGATCATTGTTTAAAAGGCACACCATCTCCACAAAAATAGCAATTTCCTTCTTGACAGGCTGGATACTTAAGTTTGTAGACTAGTGGCTCCCTATTGTTTAACCACTGTCCTGTTTTATGAAGTAATCTGCATTAGCTTTGGATATTGTTTTAGAATTAGTACAGTAAAATAAAAAGAGATACCAACTTTTTTGCGTCTTAAGGAAGTGGTAAAATCAAATCCTGAAAACGCATATCTGTGAGGCTTCTATCATGAATATTCACCCTAGTTTTTAATGATTTTGTATTTTTTAGTTTCTTCCCCTGTAGATGATGGTGAAAAACAACAGAAACGTTTTAGACTTTCCTCAAAATTGTCTCCAAAAGAGTGTCCCCAGTCTCCGTCATCACCAGCGGTGGAACAGGGATCTCCACCTTACAGGGAAAAGTTTATTCCTCCCGAACTTAGTATCTGGGACTATTTCATAGCAAAGGTAATTTTTACTGTTGTAAAATATAAACTGTGCTCTTTCTAAGACAAGTAATAATTTAAGCAGAAACTAGGTTATATAGAGTATAACATCATAAATCCGGCATGCTCAGGATTGAGCACCTTCCAGAAATGTGACGATTCTGGATTTTTTAAACCAGAGTGGCGGCTGGTCATGGCTTGTCGGGGGTGGGAGCGGCAGCCGGGCCTGAAGCACCGGTGGCGCAGGGTGTTGGATGGTGGCAGCAGCTGCTGCGTACAAGCTTCCCCTTCCACTGCCCTGGGACCAGCTGCCGCTACTCCCCAATGTAGTATATTTTTTTTAAGTGCTGGATTTTCGAGAATTCCAGTTTTTTGATATCCAGATTTATACGGTTATACTGTGTTTCCATTTCTACTTTTAAAGCAGGGGATAAAAATCATCTATCTTTCTTACTCAGATACCCAAAATATTCTTAAAATAATGCTCACTAAATTTTTGCAAGGGTGAAAAGGGTAGTCATGGAATTGATTCAATCTCAAATACCATTTTACTGGATATGAATGATGATGTTCTGAAACGTTGCTCATTCAGATTGCAGCTGCACATGGAGGATAAAACGACACAATGTTAAAAATGTACCTTCTGTTTGAAATGAATAATTAAGCCAAAAACATTTGTGTACTGACTAGAAATCAAACTAAATTTTATAAAGTACAGTTCCTCAATTTAATTTAAAAAAGAATAGGAAGGTAAGAGATATTAGGTCCACTTATTAAAGCAGCTGGTGAGAAATTGTCATCCAGATTCTAGCCAGCAAGTAAACTTGAACTTGTAGATAGGAGAGGCCTAATTTTTCTTCCTAGATGAAGAACTTAAATTTCCATTAATAATTGTTACTGAAGAGAATATCCCTGATAGCATAGTTTGGGATTGGAGTCAAGAAGTTCTAAGTTCTCCTGGTCTAGGATGATTTCCTGAATGGACTCATGCTAGTCTCTCTCCTCTCTCTCTCTAAAGGGAAAAGAGAGATTCGGTTATTAACTCATTATACCTCTGAAGTAATTCTGCTGTTTACACAATTACTGTAAAGATCAGACCCTTCATTTTCAAAAAAGGAAAAAACTTCCTTCCCAGACTCTCTTGGGTTTCAGCTTTGGCTACTGTATCGTGCGGATCACTTCATACACAGTGGTTTTCCCCCTCAAGCCATTTAAAATAGCAGAAATCAGCCCCTTATTCTATCAGTCTGCGTGTAATCCACTCTCTGAATATCTCAACTGATATCTATTCTTCAATACATAAGCCGTGTCTACATAGCAAACTTGCCATACCTGGCAGCAATGCCCTTGAACACTTCCTACTGCACAGCATGGGCTGCCCCCTCAACTAAAGCAGCCAGGCTGTGTCCATACCTCTTTATAGGTTGGCTAATAAGCATGGCGTTTACCTAATCGATACTATCACTACTTATTTGCTTTCCTGTCTTGTTAAATTGCCCTTCTATCCTCCTCTGTGATGTCTGCGCTCTTTTATGAAGTCTTCCTCAACGGTTTCCCTAATATAATTTATGAAAGGAATATCCATAATGGAATAGGAGTAAAGTAGGGGCGGGCAGTTATTTCACCTGGAGGGCCACTTAACAATTCTTGATGAGCTGCCGAGGGCCACAAGGGTAGCCCCGACCTTTGCCCCACCCCCTGGTTGCCATCTTGAACCCAGAAATCCTACCCCCTCCCCTTGCTCCCGGAAGTATTCCTTTTAGCTAGGGGATATGCCATCTTGGAACAAGAAAAAAGACTAATTATATTCTAAAAATCAAACATACATTAATTTGATTTCAAAAAATAATTTTGTCCTGATCTATATGCGTTTGTGTAGTGTACATAGAGATGATTGCATAATAGCTTAAAATGAAGTCTTATTTTTGTATATTGGTGGGGAGTATGGGTGGATGGGTACAGGGTTTGTGGCGGCTGTACTGATTCCAAAATGATTATTTTAATAAAGAATATATTTCAAACTGTTGTAATGACTGATTTGATATGATATGACAAGATTGTGTTTAATTTTATGATGTTACTATATTTGTGTTTTAAACGAGCAAAATGCTTTTTGACAGAAATAGTTTTTCTGATTACATTCTTTCATATATATATATTTTAGCCTTTTCTTCCATCCTCACAAAGTCGAGTAGAATATGATTCAGAGGAGAGCCAAGGAAGTGATGATGATGAGGAGGGTGAGGAAGATGTTTTTGCATCAGACTCTCAACTTCAGGAGCATTCTAATTCAAATTCATACAGGTATAAAAGGCTTAATTTTAATATTTTTTTCTGATGCTATTGACAGCGAGTACATTTCTAGGTACTTTATGGATGAGAAAATATGGGAGTTACTCAAGAAATGTGTTTCTTAGGAATGTTTATAGAATGCCTAGTTTTAAATAAACAACAAGCATAATATTCTGATGGTTTCTTTATTTTAATTAATTTCTCCTTCTCCTTCTCCTTCTCCTTCTCCTTCTCCTTCTCCTTCTCCTTCTCCTTCTCCTTCTCCTTCTCCTTCTCCTTCTCCTTCTCCTTCTCCTTCTCCTTCTCCTTTAAAATGCCTTGGCAATCAAGGTATCCTTAACGTTAGAATATAATTAGAGCAGGAGTATCAGAGGTACAGCTTTCAGACTGGAACTGTGGAACCTTAGGATCTGGCCTGCAGTTGTTAGACCATCACTGCTTATTGCACGTAGTACATGCTAGCCCTGGCATATGGAGCTGGTCTGTCAGGTGCTGCACATGGCACCCATGCCAGACCTACCCATGACCATCCCTGTGTGCTGGAGCCAGCACACAGGACCAGTCTGGTGTTGGCACTGCGTCAGCTCATGCTCCCGGCTGTGTCTGTGTGCTTTGTGCAGTCCAAGCCCCAGTCTGGCAATGGCATGTGTTATATGCAGGACATGGGGATGGATTCAGTGCTCTTTCTGTATGTGGCGTGAGGAGCCGATCCAGGCCACGTGCACCCTGCCAAATTAGCCCTACACTCTGGCTCTGGGGCCAGCACCTCATGTGCGCCTTTTGCTGGCTTCCTGCACAAGCCTTGCACTGGTGTCGGCACACACTATATCAGCTGTCTGTCAGATCAGACCTGTGCCCTGACTCTGGTGTATGGGTCCAGACTAGCCTGCACCATGCCTCTCACCTGGCCAGTGGGGCCATTTTTGGGGTTAAATCCAGAAATAGTCCTATCTTTGACTACAGAGAAGAGTTGAGCTTTTTTTAAGGAAGATTATAATATGAGATCATAATGACTTATTATATTTCTGTAGTTGGTCACTGATGAGATTGACTATGATTCAGATGGTGCTTCATAATTTGAAGACTTTCTATCCCTTGGCTGGACATGATCTTTCAGGTAATCTAGCAGCGTAGTTAACTTTTTTCAGTTGCTTTGGCTCACTTTATCCTGACACTGTTTTATTTTTAGAGAGATTGGTACACTGTAAAATACCATTCAGCAGTTAGTTTATTTTGATACTAGAGACTACAAACATTAACCTGATTATTTGGGGATATTTTTGCATGTTCTGTTGAGTTTTTTGTCTACCTTGTAATCACTTATGGCTGTCAGTAACATGTCTTACTGGCTGTTTTAGTATTTTTACTGATTAATTAATCCTGTACTTATTTTGTTATTCATAATACATCATTTCTACTATTGTTTTACTTCTCGTCCGTTCTAAATATCCTGGTTCCTTTTCCACATCACAGGCTGCTATAAAGCAATACAGGGTAATTAATCTCTTTACATTTCAATCTCTGCTTCCATCTTTTTAAGTGAATTTAGAAAATGCTTCATTGCAATATAGATTTTTAGTGGAGGAATTCACACTAAGATGCCAATATAATTTAAATTTCTTTGCTTTGTCCTTTTAGAACTTCCAGTTAGCTCCCCGCTGTGTCATGCAGTCCTAAAGACACTTCAGCGCTGGGAGCAAGTTCTTCTCCGACGGCTTGAGTTATACGGTGGCCCCCCTCAAAATTTTATTTCAGTTCATGCACCTGAGGAAGCATTATCTGCAGGTCCTGCACTCCTTCGCCACAAGGTTTTGCTTGAACCTACAAACACTCCTTTCAGGTGTGCATGCAATTTATATACTTTTTTTTTTATAATCATTCTAATATACATCATAGTCATTCATTACCTTTCCTTCATAAGGCAAAGGATGGGCCTTTTAGATGCTTTCAGAAATGCATGTTTGTATGTATGGTTACTATAACGTTAAGTGAAGATGCCCAATTAGAACCATATCCAGCCCATTTGGATGTGCAAACGCTTGATTTTTCTTTTATAGCTGAATGCTCAAATCATATGCATAGTTAAACATGTATATGCATGCTTCTGAGTCTGGCTCTGATGTGAAGATATCAGCTGCAGAGAAAGCAGTCAGATTTGGTGGTCCTCAAACTCTGATGTCAAAAACTCATCTCACTATTACTGCTTCTATGGAAGCTGTTTCATCAATACTACAGTAGGGAGCTTTAGTCACTTTGGTGGATGACTCTGTGCGTGATGGACAGGAAGAATGTACTAAATCCTTCATCCCCATTGTGAAAAGGTTCATATCAAACAGATCAGAACAAATCTAGGATAGTATCTAAAATAAATAACCCCTCCCTCCACCTGCCCCCTTTTGAATAGGTTAGTTATAAATCAAGAGAAAAAGTATCTTTCCAGCTGTTATCCATGTTGATCATGGATTCGATATTGCATCATAAAGCTAAAAATGTAGTGTCAGCTAAGTGTTTTATAGGGCAGTTTAGACTCTGTACCTCTCTTTTTTTAATATCAAGTTTGTCATTAAAACAGGAAATCATGAGAAGTTGCTTTTTTAGGTCCCTATGCTAGAGCTGACTGAAACATTCTCCTTTGAAATGCAGCTCCATTTAGAGAGATTTCTAGAAGTCTAAAAATTGCTCTCTTCAAATTGGCTTTGGGTCCGTTCTGTCAAATAAATCCAGAATCAATCCAGCACTCCAGAAGTTTCCTTTAGCTATTTAAAACCATCAGCACAATCTAAGGAATTTGTTTTGCACAGTATTAAATTTGGGTATTTAGTATGTTGGTCTTGTGAAAACAATAAGAATTCTGTAAAACCATTTTTTAAATTGCATAGGAATAATTAGTAGCCACTGTTTCTGTGTGGGAGTGGAAGTTCTTCCAGATTCCTTCATGGTTTTGAACTTAGCCTAGAGTTTTTAAGAATTGTGGGATATGTACAGAATAATCAGTTTCCAAAATATGGAATTCCTTTCTTTGACAGCCAAAAATAATATTTTTGTATGCTTCCCAGTGCTCAGAAGGCTCCAACACCTTGGAGAGATCTTTTGGTGGTTGTTTTTTGCTGCTTTGTATTTCCTAGGGATGAGGAAACTAACAGAAAGTGTAATCTGGCAAGGGACCAAACTTAAATTGCAGTTCTCCAATTGACAGGGAAGGTTCATTTTTATTCAGTTCGTTTAAAATATGAAGCGTTCACAAACTATATGAAAGTGCAACCTGTTCTGGTAGAGAGCAAGTTGAGATATGTCTGCTTTGAGGTTACTGTTCTGTTTCATTTTGCACTTCCCTTGGCAATCTTCAAGTACAAATAATAAGACCCGTTGATTAAAATTTAACACAACCTAAACTAGAGGAAAGGAAAGGATTTTTTTCTCTACATAGCTTCAAAACAGACTTTATACAATAATTTAAGTTTTTGTAACAAAATAATTTCCTGTATATATGCAGTGATCTGTCTGCTGTTCATATTCCAGAACAGATATCTTGGCAACTGTTTGGCCATTTTGTTTCAGTGTTTGTCAGTATTTCATAGACATTAGGGCTGGAAGGGACCTTGGAAGATCATCGAGTCCAGCCCCCTGCCCAAAGGGCAGGAAGTCAGCTGGGGTTATAGGATCCCAGCAAGACAAGCATCCAGTTTGCTCTTGAAGGTGTTCAATGTAGGCGCTTAAACCACCTCCGGTGGCAGGCTGTTCCAGACCTTGGGGGCTCGGACAGTAAAGAAATTCTTCCTTATGTCCAGCCTGAAACGGTCTTGTCGTAGTTTATGACCGTTCGACCTAGTCGTCATCCCTTGGGGTGCTCTGGTGAACAAACGTTCCCCCAGATACTGGTGGTCACCCCTGATAAACTTATAGGTGGCCATCAGATCACCCCTGAGCCTGCGCTTTTCCAGGCTAAAGAGCCCCATGGCTCTCAGCCTGTCATCATAGGGTCTGCTTCCCTGACCTCTGATCATGCACGTGGCTCTTCTCTGGACTCTCTCAAGCTTCTCCACATCCTTTTTGAATTGTGGAGCCCAAAACTGGACGCAGTACTCCAGCTGCGGCCTCACCAAGGCCGAGTACAAGAGGAGAATGACGTCCTGGGATTTGCTTGAGAAGCATATGGATGCAAGCCAGCGTTTTGGTCACTTTACTAGCCGCAGCATCGCACTGCAGGCTCATGTTCATCTTGTGGTCAATGATGACCCCCAAGTCTCTGCTGCCGTTATTCCCAAGGACATTCGTCAAATGGGATAAAATCTATGGGCATTTGTAGATGACACATGAAAGCGGTTAAAGCCCTTTTGCACCTCTTTAATGGTGTTGCTCTTTGCATGAGTTTGCAAATTTGTCAGCATATTGCATATTAATTCCAGCCCCTGCAGCAAATTTGCTGCATAATGTGCCTTAGATGACTTTGGAGTGCAGCAAACTGAAATACCTCCGAGGAGTTTGTTTGCTACCTTACAGCCACGGAGGGAATCACTGGGCTCCGTACAGCTCAGGAGCTGTGCAGACAGCCCTAACAGGCAGCCCCGCAGCAGCCCAGGAAGGCAGGCTGCAATGAAGGGAAAGAAAAAAAAATCAATGAGCCTGATCTTTTTCTTTTTTTTTTCCCCCTTCTCTGGAGCCTGCCTGCCTGCCTGAGCTGCATGGGTGCCCGGTGCTTCCCTCTGCAGCTGCAGTGCCCCCTGGGACCGCCCAAGCTGGGTGCCTGTGGGTGGGTGCTGCCTGGGGGCTGCTGCCTTGGAGGGAAGTGCCAGCCCCCCCCCCCCCCCCCCCTTGCAGCTCAGGCCTACTGGCAGCTCACTCTCTGCTCCCTAGTGCCAGAGAGGCAGGTAAGGACACGGATGTACGTGTCACAGGGATTTACTTTGCCCCAAATTGAAATAGTGTTTTTTAAAAACCACCGCTTCAATCTAAACCCCTGTGTTATCTACAAATGCCCTATCTGACGAGCAAGAACTCAGCATTTTTAGGAACTTAAGAATTTAAGCTGATACTATTAAGTTTTTTTCTCCCTGTGCAGGGTTTTTGCCAATTTCTAAAGTAACTTATTGTATAGTATAACATTCAGCACCCGTGCTGCAATACAAGATTATTAAATATAAATATTTGCGTGCTAATCTGTGACAGTGATCCATGCATGCTTCAACTCTTGATTTCCTTTTTCCATTTGTCATAATGTTAACATTTCTTTTTCCTCACTTTATTTAGGTAGAATTTTATGTGAATTACTTTAGAACTTCATTACTAGCATGATAGCATAAACTTTTTTTTAACTTTGATCAGCAGATCTAAAAGTCATGTTGCATTGTCTGTGAAGAGACTTTGGCAGTACCTGGTTAAGCAGGAAGTAATCCAGGAAACATTTATCCGAAATATATTTACGAAGAAAAGATGCCTCAGTGAGGTCTGTATATTATGCAAAATATGTATGTTTTAAGCCTTTATTAAGTTATGGCATCTGAATGCTTGTTTTCATAGAACAAAAACTTGTATAGGTAATATGATTGGTGTTTGAGGATGTGCCTGGATCCAAATCTGCTGTTTTAAAAAACTTTGTTCTGTTGGTGTGTGAGCTTGCTGTGCATCTGCTCAAAATGAAAATAGCCAGTATCTGCCTCATGAATGACATAAAATAAACCCTTGGCTAGAATAATAGTTTGGCTCAAGCTATTGATAGAAGTTACCTTAAAAAGAGTGGCAGGTTCTGTAAAAATATATCAATCAAAAAGATTCTGATTTGTAACATAATTAAGCAAAGCTTTGAAATTTGATTTCCCCTGACCAGCTTAGTTTGTGTGTTGTTACAGTTTTTCACTGAATTGTACCTTGTTGCATTCTAGTTTTTAAAGAAACAAAATAAATACAGCACTGCAGTGTGCCAGGGACAGCACTTGAATATCTGTACTATATCAGGCCATGGGCTAGCTGGTTTTTTTCTTCCTCAATTTTTAATAAACTGGCTAGCTGAAATTGGTGTACAAAAACGTCTGTCCTCTACCCCATACTTGCTACTGCACTTCTCTCAGCTAAGTATGGGTAAACTTCTATAAGGGTTCTCTCTCTAGCCTAAATAAATAAAGCATTTAATCAGGTCTACCTATGCGATCATTCAGAGTACTCAATGAACATGATAGCACTAACACAGTCAAATCACATCAAACCTTAACTTAGTTATTACAGTGGTGAAATGTTGCCTAGTACAACCTCAGAACACTGCAATGCAACAAAAGGTGGTATTCCTTCAGACAGAGACCCTGTAAATTTATGGTATTTTAAAGCTATTTTGTTCTTTAAGCATAAGTTAGAATAAAAATTAATGTATGGTAGGGACTGTTACATTTTTTCAGTGATTAGATGTAGTTTGTTTAGTGTACAACTTTTGCTATTCTTTCTTTTCCTATCACCTTTTCCTACAATTTTCCCCATTTTTTTCAGATAATTTTTTTAAAACCAAAATTTTAAATTAATTGAAAAACTAACCTCATATTGCTTGAAAGCATCTCAGGTCACCTTCAACTGCTAGTTAATTTCTTTATTCTCCTCCTTTTCTTACTCCATTTGCGTTGAATCTTATCCACAGTGTATCCTTCATGTCAGTACTTGACAAGACAGTGATGCACGAAATGAGTAGTCCACATCATAGAAGAACTACTGACTGGGAGAAATAGGGGGAAACGATTGAATCAGAAAAAGTGTACTATGGACAGTTAACGGCAAAGTAGCAATCTAGCCAGAGCAGCAAAGAGCTAAGGGTGGGTTAACTTATCCTGTTTCTCTGCAGCTTCAGCTATACTGCTAGTTTAAAGCTGGCTTGTATACTTCTGCAATACACTGTAGTCATTTCCGTTGGCCAGCTGCATTAGTACTGTCTCATTCACGTGCTGTATTCTTCAATGTGCTCAGGAGATACAGTTAAGTTCAGATGTGTATGTTTGTATGGTCGTTCACTTACAACATCTTAGCTGTATTTGATTTTGTTAGGATGAAGAAAAACAATAACCCTAAAAACAGTAACCCTTGGTCAATCCAGACTTGTGATCATAAACTGCTTTTGCTTTGTACTGAGCTGGTGATAACTATTACTCTCAAGTTATCCCCTCGAGCAAATAATTCAAGAGTAAACAACCCATTCTTCTCTGATCATGACAATACTGGAACAAGACAGTGGAGAAAATAACTGAAAATGTTTCTTTTCCTCTCCCTTCAAGGCATTTTTCTACCAAAAATGTTTATTTAAAGTTGATAACAACTCGTTTTTCTACAGGACAAAGGTGATACCAAATATTTCAAAAGTGCTTCTTAGTGCTTCAGAAGCAATTGCAGTGGCCACCTCAGAATAAAGCAGAACTGCTAGCCATGTCCTTAAAGCAATAATGGCATTTTAAACTCCTGTAAACCCCACTCTTGATTATTATTAATAGACAGGTGGAGTCAATAGGGGTATCCACCCAGGGTAACAATGTGGTGTAGGGTGGGCGCAAAAACATGCGGCTGCTGCTGATAGCCACAGGTTTGTGATCACAGTGGCAACTGGAAGTCACCACTTCCACTTTGCCCAGGGTGTCTAGCCACATTCCTGTACTACTGTTAATGCATTCAGAATGTCATCTGTGAGGTCCAACATTTTAAGCAAACAACTGAGAACTGAAGTTGATAAGCTATTACATAGCATAATTAAAATGATTTCTGTAGCAAACTTAAATTTAGAATAAATACTTAGCCGAATATATATTGTATGTAAACTATCTGTGCAAATCAGTGTGTTGTTTTAATTGTTGCGTGTTGGGAAAATTAACATAGGATTAAGGATTTCCACAGTGTTTTTCATGTTACATCTCATCTTCAATTTTTGTCATGTGGTTATTCTTTCTTGGTAAAGTCATTAGAGGACCACAGTGAAACCATCAAAAATTCTATGATGGAGGAGCCCATCAACAATAAGGTACATTATCATAATATTCAAATTAAATTCAACATTTTAGTCTTTCTAGAGGTAAAACTTACTGTTGACATTCATAAAACTGATATTCACTGTTAACTCCTTTTGAAAACTTTGCTGTGTAGCAATTTAAACTGAAATCTGAGCTTCATAAGAAGTTAGAACAATAACATTGTATAGGACATTTTGTAAATCAAAACCAAACTCTAGTCTCTCATATTTGCACTGAAACGTGTTTTGTGTTAGAATGTATAATGTATACTGCTGACTAAATTGTTGTTTTTGTGGTAATTGTATAAGTAAATAATGGTTTGCATTTGTGTGTCACTTATTCAAGTGGCTTGTAAAGTCTAAAGCAGCAATGCCAGAGAAGTAAATGTCAAACTCGTTTGATTGCTAGGTCATTTGAGGCATAGAAGCTATGATTTTCCTGGTATACTCAGGTTAGCAATAGCATAACAGGGAACGATACTCAGGAGCTCTGGATGGGCTGTAACCACAGAACTGTGCTTCTCCAGACAAAACAAAATCCTGAGGACCTTGTTATATAGGAATTTTGAGCAGCTTCAGAAGCTTGTAACACCTGGATTATCTGCACATTAGCACCTGAAACTAGTTGTAAGCACTCATTATGTAGTTCAAAGATGCACCACTCCAGGGTAGTATGATCTCTGATCTGTGTCAACCAGCTCATAAAAACACCCCACCCTACCCCATTGTCTTTGCTTTCCAGCTGGCCTGCATCTAGTCCACTGCCTCCCAGCACTCCAGATCACCCCTCACTAGCCCACCCTCTGTCCTCTTATGGCTGCTTGCACTGTCAGTCCTGAGGGAGTAGGCAGGGAAGGGCTAACCCAGGGGTGGGCAAAATGCGGCCTGTGGACCAGATGCAGCCTGCCAGGCCATTCTATCCAGCCCGCGGGGCCCCTAAAACATTTAGAAAATGTATATTTATCTGCCCCTGGCTACCTGTCATGCGGCCCTTGATGGCTTGCCAAAACTCAGTAAGCAGCCCTCTGCCCAAAATAATTGTCCACCCCTGGGTTAACTGCTGAAACGCACAGCATGGGCAGCCACAAGTACTTGACAGGAAGGGGTTGGCAGCGGGGTGCAGAGGGGGAAGCCTGGAACAAGGGAGGCGGGGGAATCCCGCTGCCTTGAATATGCGACTGCTCCAAACTGTAGCACTAACGTGGATCACCGTTTGTGCAACTCACAGTATAACATGTTACAAGGCTCTTACACTTATCAATTCTAATCATGGTCTGATATTAAAAATTTCAGTTTTTAGTATTCATTATAGCTTCTATCTATAGCTTTAGTTTTTAGCTAGCTGTAGTCTTCAGTATTATATGAGCTTACTAATTTGAAGTACTATAATTTTCATGGGTCCTAATATTAAGTTATTCATAAAATTTTTAAACCATTTTAAATATTTACTCTGAAAACGATTCTAAACTTTTCATTTGTGTTTTTTCATCTCTCTGTACCTCAGTACAGTAGTTCTGGAATGAATCTATAGTAGAGTAGTATTACTGCATTGCATTGTTGCAGCAGAGAGCTTACTAAATTTAAGCATAATTCATATCCCAATTTTTCTGTTGGCATTCACGTTTTGAAGGATTTCATTGCCTGGTTGTGGTTTCCATTTGTTCCTGCAGGAATTGTTCAGATCTAGCATTATGGATAATACTTAAAACTCAAACAATAATTCAGAGATATCAGTACTCCCTGAAGAGGGATCATCTTTAGAGTTCTACTGTACCTTGGCATATAGCTGAGACAACATTATGCACTCAGTTTCACTGATGAAAGTGCTTTAGAAAGCTAACAGATTCAGATACCACCTTTACTTGGGGGGTGGGAATCAAGAGAAAATGTTTTGCTGTCATACACTTAAGCTATATTCTTTTGCAATAATAAAATGTGCAAGATAGTCCAGCATGCTTTTAGACTGGAAACAGGTGTTGCATTCATGCCTGTTTGTCCTGGCATAGAAATACCTTGTGGATTTAGCGTGTACACATATTGCACTTCTAATCAGGATTTAGTGATGGCCCATCTCTGACCCAAATCGGGTCAAACTGGTCCACAGCCTCTAAAGGTTGCCCACCCCTGAGCTAATGGATCAAATTGAACGATACGTAGGCCGTATTAAATAAAGCTTAAAAAGAGGACAGCTTGCTACACAGTACCAACGCTTACACGTAAATACAGTTAAAAATACATAAAGTTGAAATAAAAGATAATCGAGAGCTTGAATATCTGAGATAAGGATAACCAAGGATGCATTGTTACTTAGGCAATCCCTATGCACTAAAAGGAAGCTAAATTGGTTAATGTTTGAATGTTCTGTTGTTTCCCCAGTGATATCAATTGTTTATTCTACTGGACACATGCTACATAATAAATGCACAAGTTTTGTTTATTCGCACATGATTAAATATTTGGCTTGCATTATTCTACTGTAAAACAAATGTTGCATGTGCTTATGTGTACTTACACAAGCATCTTATTTTTTCTGAATACAGATAGAAACAGATCTGGGATATCCAGGAGGTAAAGCACGAATTATTCATAAAGAATCTGACATCATTACTGCTTTTGCAGTCAATAAAGTGAGTATAAAGAAACTTTGTTTCTCTAAAATTGTTCTTATTTTTTATTACACTATATTTTAGATTGTTAAATAGATACATTCTAACACAGTGAGAGTGCTACTGCAGTATTGCCAACTCCACCATGCCAAAAATCATGAGACGAACTCTTAAAAAAATCAAAATTAGCATGTAAATCATGACATGCTATTTTTGAAGTGTGTGGGGGGTGGTATTTGTGAAGGTGTGTGGAGCTGTGAGTGTGTGTGTGTGTGTGGGGTTTGGAGCCCGGAGAAGGAGGGTTCCTGCACACCCTGGTAGGATGCATAGTACTGTGGGTCATCAGTGAGAGGCAGCAGCAGAGGTCGGGGGGCTGTGGCTTGGGAGTAAGGAGCAGACACAGACAGTACCCAGCTGGTAAGTGGATGGGAAGGGGCGGGGGATCAAGGCCCCAACGTTAAGGGAGGGAGTAGGGCCGGAACAGTGGCTGGGGTGAATGGGGCTCCAGGGCGGGTACAAGTCATCCAGAGGCATGGTTGGGTGGCGCAGCTCTCCCCACAGCTGTGTGTACTCCGAGGGTATGGCTGAGCTCCCCCCAGGAGCTCAGCCATGTGATGCTAGTGTGCTTCCTGCCATTGAGTGGGCAAAGGACACGCCTCATGTCCCCTGCCTGCCCAGTGGGTGGCAATGGCATCATGCAGCTGAGCTCCTGAGGCAAAGGCAGCAGGGCACAGAGTCCCAGCCTGAGACCCACCTCTGCACCGTGGGGAGCATATGCCCTCCATGCCTCCCCCAAGGGTGCACGCTACGGTGGGAAGCCACCCACCACCCCCTGCACCTCTGGATATGCCACCTGTGGGACACAGAGAACTCTGGAGCCCCATTCACCCCAGCCCATACCCCTGGGAGCCACGCGTTAGCCATGTTGTGTGTCCCCTGCCCACAGCGCAGGTAGCCCACCTCTGCCCCTAACACAAATCCAGGGGGCACGTGCCCCCCCTGCCTCCCCAAGGGTTGAACCCCCACCTTGCTCTGGATGAGCTGCCTGCCGCACAACCTGCCCCATTCACCCCAGCCTCTGCCCCACTTCCTCCCTCACCGTGGGGGCCTTGATTTGCTCTTCTCATCCCCCCCCACCCCTTTTTCCCCCCCATCCCATTCCCTTCCACAGAATTACCAGCTGGGCTCTCTCTACATGTGCTGGAAGGCAAATCCTGAGATCTGAGGTTTGTATCCTGAGATTGCGAGTTAGGGTTAATTTGATTTGGAAATCGAGTCTTGTGACTGTTTCATGAGAGTTGGCTTTACTGCTTGCCTGCAGAATGGCTCAGATTCCTTTGTCCAGGTTCACAACAATCATGCTATAGAAAATCAAAACTGCACAGTGTTTTGCCTTCCCCAAGTTTTTCCTCCTACCTTATCTTTCATTGAGCAGTAGACAGAGTAAAGAAGGGGCAATTGCACTTTGCCACCTTTCCTTAACAGAAATATACAGGTACTCCTCATTTAACATCATCCTGGTTAATGTTGTTTCATTATTACATTGTTGATCTATTAGAGAATTTACTCATTTAAAGTCGCGCCATGTTCAGTTATAACATTGTTTGGTCACCGCCTGCTAGTAGGAAACTACTGTGACATAATTGGATTCACTTAACATTGTTTCACTTAAGTTGCATTTTTCAAGACATTAAGCGAGGAGTAGCTGTACACCTCAGGCAAGGAGAAGCATGGAAGAGTTGACAGTAGGGGAAAGCATCTTTCTCCTGTGTTTCTTTTCTTGGTCAGACCATTTAACTTTTACATAGAATGGAGAGAGAGGGGGGAAAGATAAGGTAGCAGTCTGAGAGAACTTCCCTACCTACACATGTCCATAAGGTGTTTGGATACTAAAATTGTAAAATAAGAATGTATGTAGTAATCTGTAAGCAAGCTATATGATCCTCCCAACAAGAGACAGCTTGGGCCTCCTGAGGGAGAAGGCTTACGATTTTAATAACGTAAATATGTTACCATCCTAGACGGTCAGACACTGACTTTCAAATGTATCTCAACTTCACCCTCTCTAACTTCATCTTCTTTGTATGCAGTCATAGGCACCTGCCTGATTGACAGGCACATGTTTGTCCCTGCGGATCAGCTAGCTAGTGGTCTGCAAACAAGTGCCAGCAAAAGAATAATTCCAGTTGAAACAGTGAATCCCCAGAGAGGGCCTTTAACATTCTTTGTTTTGTAACTTTTTCAGGCAAATCGGAACTGCATTGCCATAGCTTCCAGCCACGACATTCAAGAACTAGATGTTTCTGGGATTCTAGCTACACAAATCTATACGTGGGTTGACGATGAAATAGAAACTGAAACTAAAGGGTATGTTTATTATATAAATAATTTTATCAGCTTTGGCAATTTTGGGGTATGTCAGTTGCACTGAATGTGGATTAATCAATGATATTATTTAAAGAACCTGTCTAATTATCACTCTGCTTGCAAATGTTACATTTATAGGTCTGATGACTTTTTGGTTGTACATGCTCGTGATGATCTGTCAACTGTTCAGGGTACTACACCTTATACTCACAGCAATCCTGGCACCCCTATAAACATGCCTTGGCTTGGTAGTACGCAGACTGGTAGAGGTGCATCTGTGGTAAGTTAATTGTGGAAGAAGCTTTTAATAGACCTATATTTTGCATGCCTTTCATAATTACCAGTTAGGCTTCCATATTGGGGTGTAAAGAGGCATAGTTCTTATGTGCCATAACAGTGGAAGCTGTAATTTCCTATTCAAGGAAGTGGTGTAAACTGCTATGCCTTGTTACCAAATTTGCCCATTACTTTGGGGTGTGCTCATTTATTAAGGATAGTTTCTAGGGTCTTGGTGATTCAATGTTTCTAGGGTCTTGGTCAATGTGCTGCTTGTGTTACTATACGGAGCTGTATTTCTCCCTTCTGCAAGCCCTCACCCCCAGTGGAGCTATCTTGCAGGACTCAATCTCAATGGGACTGGGTTCCTCTAGTCACCAAATCAGTCATACACACAAACACACACAAATTAACGTGACACGCCTGACCTGGCCGGGCTGATCAGCATGGACAGGCTGACACCCTCATATGCCAAGAATCAGTTCATAAGAGCAACAATAAAATGCAGTCAGACACAAGCACACAGGTAAACAGAATCCCTCTGAATCCGGCTGGGTGTCCAGCTGACACCCTCATGGGCCAGCATTCAGTTCATAAGGGCACGTCTGAGTCAAACTGGGTCAATCAGCCTGTACAAGCTGATCCCCTTATGTGTTTCAAACTCAGCATGTCCCAATCTTTGGCCTCTTGATGAGCAGACCCCACAATATTTTTGGGCTTCACAGGGATCTTTAGCTTAGGTAAAAGAAGCGTTGCTGCAGAGCACGGGAGGAAAGAGAAGCAGAGAAGGAAAAATATACCCAATTACTACCAGTTTGACTATAAAAGTTATTTATTGCTGAGCATATGAAATATATAATAGTACTAGTAGTAATAGACATGCAAAAGAAAAACAAACACCAACAATGACAATACTACCCTGGTTTCACTAAGTATTTGGGGAAACTTAGCTCAAGCTTAACTGATACAGTTCAGGTTCAGAAGTTTATGCCTAGAAAGAAGACAGAGAACGCTGGGATCTCACCTAGTCCACGGTACTCAGGCTGCAAAGCTGACAGGCACAGTCTGTAGCACAGTCCTTGAAGGGAGAGATGATCTGTTCTTCCAGCGTCCCAAGAACGACAGGGGATGGTGTCAGCACAGGGGTTTTCTTCTTCTCCTTCTTTCCTCCTGCTTCTACTTCTTTTCCTTCCTTTCTTTCAAGCACACACACTTACAGATTTTTATACCCTCAGTTCAGCTGCTCCGTAGCACCCTCAGTAGTGTAAATCATTGTCTTTTCTATTGACAAGGGGTTATCTGGTTTGGACCATCTCAGGAAACTGATTGATAATCAGGAAACACTTAAGATTAGGGAGTAACCCAAATACTTGGGAGCCAGCTTGAAATTCCTATGGATGGCAGATATACTGTTGGGATATCTCATGGTTTCTTCAGAAACAATAGATAGCTTGCAGCATCAGGATTTTGGATTTTTACTTGTTATGCTAAGCTGAGGCTTGTGCACGACTTTTCCAGATTTTACTGTAGTCTTTTAACAGACTTAAGACAATTATTGGGGTGCTCATAACCTTTTGTGGAGAGGACTCCCACCAGTCTTCTCGAGAAAAGTATGACAACACCTGTGATTAGGGTTCCAATGGGCTGGACGTTGTGATGAACCCTTAACCATTGTTCAAATGTTGCCCATACCCCCTCTGACTCGGTCTCTTGCCTCAGCATTCCCTAACCTGGCAACCGAGTTTTAGTCAATCAAGTTTAAATAGGCCTCCCATAGTGGGACCGGGGAATGTATGGCCCGAGATGCCTATTAAACTTAGAGGTGTGTGTGTGTCTGGGGGTGGGGAAAGTCCTTAGCAAATCCAGATTAGAACTGGTCTGATAAATGCTGAGCTGGCTGTGTGAGAACTTGGGTTGATTAACATTTAGAGCACAGATTCCCCATCATGCAGTGCTCCCCTGCTTCTCTGGTCCCAGAATTCACTGCAGTCTCTGCTTCAGGCTTTCTGTTCTCCATCTCTCATGTAAATGAATGGTCATCTGGTTCCATCTCGGATGCAAATGAGACCTAGGGCAGTTGGTTCACTCTTGTCACCCTTATCTGGAGGGTCTTAGGTGTGTCTCTCACTGCATCTTAATCAGTTTTGTTTAGGTAGAGGAGGGGAGGGAGGGGGGGTGAGTCCTTTGTGAGTCAGACAGACTGCATCCTGTGCCAGGGTTGCCCAAGAATACAGAGTTGAGGCGTAACAGCATTGCTCATCCTTTTCCTCAAAATTCATGGATTAAGGGACTACACTGAATTTCAGATGCACTAATCAAAAGATGTCTGTCTTCAGTAAATTAAATGGGTTAAGTAACCTAGAGAAAGGTAGTTAGGAGTGTTATCAAATGGGCATTCCATCACTGACATCAGCGTGGCCATTCTTACGCAACAAAACTTTGAAAATGACCAGGAGATTGCAGAACAAGTTATCTACAGACTGTATTGGTTTAAGTATGTTCTAAACTGAGGCTCTGGATTTTTATCCCAATTCCTGAGTTAGCTTTTATAAGCCCTATGTCCAGGGTGAATTTGATTTAAATCAAATAGATTTAAATCATGTTTTAAATCACTAGATAGGAAGCCTCGATTTAATACTTGTTTTCTACACAAAGTGCATTCTTGTTTGATATCCTTTATTCATTTAACTTCTTGAAACTTTGCACTTTTAGAGAAAGGTAAGGGCTTGACTCTGTGTACACACACTTGCAGAGAGACAATAGAGTTCATGGGTAGGTAATCAAGTCTGTTCTCTCTCCTCTCCATATGGTGCTGTTAACAAGGATATTCTCTGGAGATACAAATCCACAGTTTGGGAACTGAAACTAAGCATCACAGACATGCTTAAATGGGATCTTGTAGACTGAGCACTGAGTCCCATTGGGTAGAGTGGTTTTCTTTAATCTTTTACTAATCTATAGAGGAGCCTCTGGGAGCCACATAAGACTGGGCCCTAATATAGTCCATGGCCTGTTATGGCCGATTTATAGAACTCTTCTAAAAAGGTTACATGAATATATTGTCTCAAGTAGTATACAATTAGAAGTTATAATCCCTATTCCATGATGATATCTTTGAGCTTTAACATTTCTTAAATTAAAACTATCTTTATATAAGTTTATTTTTTTTTAAAATCCTTACCAAAAAATAAAAAAAGTGATTAAATAAAAAAGTCTGATTTAAATTTTTAAAATCCAGGGGGTTTTGTGGTTTGTTTGTTTTTTTTTTTAAATCATTGATTGTTAACCACCCTGCCTGTGTCCGTCGATTGGTTAATGGCTTGGTTATCTCTCCCCTACCCACTTTGCCTCTCAGCAGTGCCTGTACCTTTTTCCTCTCCCTTTCTCTACACTTTGTGTTCTGATCAGTGCTTTCTGTTTAGCAGCTCTGCTTCCTGCTGTCTCTTCACAGCACCTGATGAAGTAAGCCCTCTGCTTATGAAATCTTCTGCTACACACCTCTGGTTTAGTTGCTGTATAAGGGGTCAGTTTACCCTACCATCTGCTTAAGTAACTAGTCAGAGTAAAAAGAGACTTGAACAAAAATTTGGGGTTAAAAAAAACCTAGATTCAGATAAAAAACTTAAATTGCTCTCATGATGAGCTAAATCCAAATGCCGAACCTGAGCACCCAGAAAGAAGTATGTGTTTATGAATTGACACACACAACTCAGAAGTGTTAGCATCCAGAATTGTGAGGTAGCTTGTTGCTGTTTGTATCAGGACTTCAGATTGATGCCTGGGGCTTGATAAACTCTACACTCTAGGCTGACCATTTTTATTTGGGGGGGGGAGTAAAGTATCTAAATATTAACTCAGTCTACTACAGAATATTTTAGTATACAGCTGCTTTAGTATATGGTATGAGTGTGATTCTGTAGCATTCATTTCAGTCAGTGCAGGAGTGGTATTGGTGAGCTCTAAAAGTAGTTCCATCTGGTCCATTTCAATTAGCAGGACACAGGACAGTGGGTGAATTAAACCGTGGAGAAAACATGCTTTCTAGGAGTTATAAGCAAAATATTGAACTAAATGCCATGTTATATTGGTATGGCTACGTTTATTTCTTAAAATTTTAGGCAATCTTGTTCTGTATAAATTGTTCTTCCTATCTGTTGTCAGTTGCTGAACTACTTTCCTAACTCCTAACTTTTTTAGGGTTATAAAAACAATAAAACAATATTGAATAGTTCACCTAGAAGCTCCCTGTTTTGTATCTTGGTAACTTGAATCTGGCTGCTTGGTTTCCGTGAAATAGTTGAGGTCAAAACACCCAACTAAAGCATGCAAGTATCCATATTGCAAAATCTTCCACTAGAGTAGAATGAAAAGCTTTCACCGAAATATTTGCCTTCACAGGGTGTTTGTTACTTGGAATTCAGAAGGGCATGTGTCTGGGTACATCCTGAGTATCACTTATAGGTGTCACAATCCTTGGCAGTTTGGCAATATCTTTTTCTTTCAAAAGCCAAAATTTTGCTCAGGTGTATTTGAGCCCTAGGAATTAAGGAATTTCTAGCAGAGGTGATGTGTAGTACTGTTTAGAGATTTGTGTCCACCATCAAAGGTAGGGAACTTGTCCTTCCTTTCCTTAACAGAAGGCTCCCAGGAGACTAAATGTAAAGCTAAATCAAGCATTTTCTTCCAAGTCCACAAGAAACACGGGAAAGGACTTAAACAAGCATGAGAAACAAATCTATTGTTAGTTTATTTAACTAACTTATTAACTGCTACCACTAGTCACCAGCACAAGAATTGAGAGAGACGTTTTATGGTTTAAGGTTTTTTGTTTCTCTTACTGTAACTCTGGCATCTTCCTGCAGCTATTAAAACAAAAAAACAAAAAACCTGAACAAAGAAAACTACACTTGCGTTGGAAGAACAGTATTACTATATAAATGAAGCAGTCGGAATAATCATAGTATAACATTTAATTGTGCTGGACTTACAAATGTCCATCTGTTCCTTCCTTTTCTCCCTTTCGTTTTAAATGTGTTGTTAATCTAGATACCTTAAATTTGAAATAGAATATAGGATGTGGCAAATTAAAGCCTGTATGGGTGTTGTACTAATACTGACCAGAAGAGAGGATCATAAAAATGCTGTCTGAATTCAAAAAAGTGCCTAGCATTTTTTTTTTAAGTAACTTTAAGGTATATTTCTACTGTCTTTACCACTAAAGGCAGTGCTGTGGTGAAACCTGTTCTCTTGCTTTGCAGAAGTACTATGGCCATAATAGTGCAGTGCTGTGGTTGGGATAATTAGCTTGGGTGCAGCACCATATGACCATAACTGAAAATATTGTGGCCAGGGAAGTAGAGGGACCTTCAGGAGAATGCTGCCTGACATGGTAAATTAATGGTGGAACTGTGTCCCCTAAGTAAAAAAATAGTCTTTGGTATTTGGAGCATGAAAATGTTACACAAGTTGAATAATTATTCTCTAATGAATAGTGACCAAATATTCTTCCAGGTAGTAATGTGTAGTTTGGAGGTTGAATGATTTTTTTTTTCCTTGCATAGAGAGTTTAAAAAGCCTGTTTAAAAACTAGCTTGACTGTCACCTCTGCTATTTTAAAAGTTTAAAGTCTGTATTTGGGGAAGAGGGGGATAATTCTCAAAGTGGGCTTAATGTCCACAGTACCTTGTGTGAAAACTCATCTCATTTCTTTACATAACCAGCTTTGACTAATCTCTTAAGCTTCCTACCTAATAGCTTATGGTGGAGTACTTACGTTGTTTGGTTTTTAATCCTCAAGACAGTGCTATCACCTTTCTTGGGTACAGTTATCAAGATGGGGGTGCACAATTTCCAGCAGAACCTGCTTAACTAATATTTTGGTTCCCTACCAGTCAGGTGTTAGGCCTCTTGTTATACAAAGATAGCTCACAATACGATGCACGTGAGTCAGATGCTTATGGTATTTTATTGAACTATTTGTATTGCAGTTTGATTATCTGCTAATACACTTTTGCTGAGTCTGGGTTTATTCATACTACCTCAGTAATGACCCAAAGAGTAGTCCTTCCTTTCTTGCCTTTCCTATTCACCATCTATGTAGGGCCATTAGCATCAGATGACATCTTAGACATGTGAACCTTAAATCTCAAATACGTGTGTTGAATCTGAAATGAAGTTAAGAGCTGGATAAGAAGTTGCTAACACAGGTTCAGTCTCGATCCAGGGGGAATACTGCAGTGATACAGGTTGTCATGGGGATGCAGTTTTCATAGGTGGCATTTTGGAGGATTATTTGCTTTTGGCAATACTTCCTTCCATCCAACTGATCAGACAATGAGTATTTCTTTATATTGTTTGTTTTCATCCTTCATGGGCGAAGACAACTGCATCCAGGGAGGGGAGGGAAGAAGAGAGAAAAGTGGGAAAGAAAAAGGGAAGGAGAAAAGAGAGAGGGAGAAAGAAGAGAGAGAAGAAAAAAAGGAAAGGGAAAAGAACAAATGGGGGAGGAGGCTAGGTCATGTGAGTATGTAGGTGACGTTTAAGTCCAATATTTGCTTTGAACAATCTGCTGCAGCAGGGGCAGGAGAGCGATGAGGACAGGAGGTTTACATTTTTTTGGTTGAGTTTCTACATTGCTTCTGCCGTGTTGCTGTTCAAAGGCCAATGCTCCGTTCTGGATTTGGGAACTCAAGAATGGACGGTTGTGAGCAATTTGCTTCCACAACTCTGGATCGATACCGAAACTCTTTGGTGCCTTGTACCACTTCTTTGGTGTGCCATGAAAGCGTACTCCATTTGACAGTTTGCCATAGAAGACTTTCTTTGGTAGGCGAGTGCCAAGCTTTCTTGAGAGATGGTCAGCCCATCTTAGCGCTGTGCCAGTTTCAGCAAGCTGTGAATACTGGGGTCTTCTGAGCACCTGCGGCACAAGATCGCTATATTGTAGGCCTGCTGTAATAACATAAGTCCTATTGCTTATCTGAAAGATAATTAGTTGGAGCCACTTTAGGTGTCACGAGAAGCACCAAAATAGATCTGCATCTTCCAGCCCATCTGCATAGACTTGAGATGAGCTGTTCTTTTAGGCTTTCATGTCTTCAAGTAGCTTGAAGAACATTGGTAGATTAAGCTGGATATATAAAACATTAAGAATAAGAGTTGAGAATGGTAATTGAGTGCATGTAGAGGGGCATATGGAGATATGGTTTACAAGCATGGTTAAAAAACCCAAGCATGGATGCAAGGATGGTGTTTACTTGCCCTTTTTCCATACTGTTTGTGTGAGCACAGTCAATCCAAGGTTTTTCTAAGAGAAGTTTTTTGGGAGGAAAAACACCTTCTCCAACCCTTTTTTCACAAAGTGAAATAAGCCAGTGGTATAGATATTTGGTCTCTGATCAGGTGCGCTATTTCACAATCCACACAACATCATGGTTTGATGGCTTCTTACTTATTGTAACATAGTATCTATTATTGCTATGTGCCTTTTCCTGCCTCATCAGACCACTTTCATTCTCCTGATTTCTTGCTAGCCTTCTTTCTCATGTAATAAGCAGTAGATGGAGTTAGTTCAATCTTCCAATATTTTTTTTTTCCTCCTTCTGCTTTCTCAACTTTTACTACCTCACTCTGTGTAAAATTTCTCACTTGTTTCTTTGCCTGTCTTCATTACTTTAAAAACACACAGCATGGTGAAAGTAATGGAACCTTGTAAGGTAATATCAAGAAACAAATTAATTTTAGAGACTGTAAAACCTGTTTTTAGCTTTTCTTCTTTCTCCTTTCCATTAAGCTAATACGTGGTGCATGAGTGAGAAACTACACATTCTTTAGGGAGGAGCCTGTCTATGTCTTCATCTGTGTCTGTACCACTGTTTGGCACCATATTTCTATCCTCATAATAAAGCAGATAGCAATATGCTACCAACGGCAGGGGTCACATGGTATGGTTCCAGCTTACAGTCCAGATTCTACCTGTGAAGCCAAGGTCTTGGTAACAGTTTCATAGTGGCAGGAATTAAAGCAGGAGCGAATAGGTCTGAAGTGCAGTGGCAGCAGAGGGATTTGTGAGTGCAGAGTGGCCTGCCTCTGAACCAAACTCTGTTACTTCGGCCCACTGCTGCTAGAAGGTTAGCGACACCTGACCTAGGGGGTTTATGATTAGCTTAGTGGAAGCATCTGTGGCAGTGCATCAACTTGTCTTGTAAGCAGGTGTAACTACAAGTTACACTGGTGTTTAGGACACCTTGCTGATTGTCAGATTTCAGGTTCTGTGTTGTTACCTTCAGTCTTTTATGGAGTAGGCCCAAAGGATCTAAGCAGGTGCCTCTCCTCACTCATTTTCCCACCCGTCCATTATAATCGGTAAGAATTTTGAGACCACAGAATCTCAACTGTCAGCAGCTTTTAAAATGACGTACCTTCACATATATTGCCCTTTGGGGCCGTGAAGCAACATGTTAGAGAACTTGCACCGAAAGCCTTATAACATTTGTACTGTTCTGCAACTGTTTAGACTTGTTCCCCAACTCTAGTTCCAAAAAGTCTTCCAGCATAGCTTAACACTTGATGATAAATTCCACTGAAACATTTAATGTAGAACAGGTGTCCTGTAAATAATTGCTAAAAAAAGAAAGTTAAAGAGTACTTCTTCCTAGAATTGAATGTACTTTGTATTATGTATGCACCATGCTGAACAGGGAAATAATAAATGTCACAGGGGCAGAACTTGTGTAAGATTCTCAACTTCTGTCTTCTGGTATTTGAGGAATATTTCTCTGCCTCTGACCTCTGAAATAAGCAAACTGACAACCAATTTGTTCTGATTATGGAATAGAAAGTATAGTTGGTAGTCCAGTTGCAGAATAACATATCTCTTTTTCATTTTAGCATAATGAAATGTCAGTATGTATGATTTCTCAAGTCCTTGTGTAGATTTTATTTTACAGACTTGTCCATTAACTTGACAAAGAAAAGAGATGGGAACTTTCTTTTGGACCTTCTCTACCTAAAAGTTTAAACAATATTGATGGAAGTACACTGACTTCTTTCAGTCTCTAACAACTTATTCCTAGTAACTTAAATGAGGTGTATTGATTTTCTTTCCATTATCCTACCAAGAATAGATCCTTTTCTATCATTTAAAATTTGCCACTCATGTTCCCTGCAGAAACTGAACTTATTTGGAGGCAAAAGTATTTTTCTTTTCTTCTTTTTTGTATTGTTGCTTTATTCAGAAACACATCCGTCCTGGGTAAATATGAAGCTGCTCAGCTACCAACACTGAAAACATATCCTGTAATAAACTTGATCTTAGCCTACAAGAGCCTACTTGGGTAATTAAAAAGATGCCAGTCTGCTTCATAATCTAGTCAGCTAGGGAGCAGGTCACTCCATTGAGTAAAAAAGACGGCTTTAATGCCCAGAAGAGCTATGTATTAGAGATCTTCCTAATAGCTTAGGTGAGATATAAGCTTATTTCATAATGCTAAATAAAGATGACTCATTATAACACTGCCTTTTAATTTGTATATCTCACTAGTAAAGAAGGGTAGTGTGTTATGTTACATGCAAATTATTTTTGCTCTAAGGAATAAGTAATGACAGGGTATTCTACAGTTACGAAAGAAGGTGTGAAAAATTTCCCCACGTTGACTCTTGATAGTGTAGAATTAGTAACTCATCTTGATGACTGCAGATGTCTAAGCAACAGACTTTCTGCAGAACTTAATCTGTCTCGCTTTCAGAAAGCTTTCTGGTTAGAAAGAAAATATTCAGAATATAAACTAATGTGCTCTCATTTCTTGAGCACACAAGTAGACAGTTCTGTCTGTTGTGCTTGCCAGTTTATGGCAGTGTAGTGTAGTTAACGAGGTACTGAGGAGCAGCCTTGTTGAGACTTCTCCACAAACAGCAGGACAGCTCTGGGGATTAGAGACAGTAAATATGTAAAGAAAATGGAGCCTTAGATTTGACATCTCTTACTAATCAGAATGTGTTAATTGATGGATCCTGTGTTCCCTTCTCCCTTAAGAGGGTAGTATGGTGGAACTGGGCTTCTAACCAGGGTGTTCTTCTTGGACTTGACTTGGTCATGGTCTGCTGCCCCACTTTGCTGACATATTTCTGGCTAGTGCCTGATAATATTTTTCAAGCCATAGGTGCATATTATCCCTGTGACAACTTAGTATTTTAGCAGTGTACTTCGGGGGGAGTCTTTGGGATTTAGAATAAAGCCATTATTGCAAGTCTGTGGGATTTTTACTTCTGAATTCAGTAGCTGCTTTTGAACATCTTTGGTTTTTTGGGAGTAAGCTATATTACTAGTTTACTAGTGGATGGCCATAAATCATGCTAATTCTTTCTCAGCCAATGATTATAAATTAGATAGAAATAAAAAACAAATATTCCCTCTTATTTATTTTTGTTAAAGCTTCTGTTTACCTCTCTCTTACATGCTTCTGCTTCTGCCTCTCTTTTGCTTATCTTACAATATTCAGGAATATTCCAATAAATTTAATGGAATCAGAAAGGAATTGGCAAGAAAAGAGGTAAGATTGCAGTCTAAGGAGTGTTTATACCTAGAGCCGTAAATCTATGAAGCAAAAAGCTTTACATGTATCTGGGTTAATAAAAAATTTGTAATATTTTAATATATCAGTATTGGGAGAAACTTCAGCTTCCATTGACTTAAATGACTATTTCTTAAAAAAAAAATAAATAAAAAAATAAAATCATTTTGCTTTCAATAGGAATTTCTAAAGAGAAACCTATTTCCCATCACTAATTACTATAGTCCGGTAAGTGTTTTGTTAGTTATGTAATTCAACTATCTGATTATCTGTCTTGAACAGATGCTCAAGAAGGCTATTAATAATGTCAGAAGAATGGCTTCCCACCCAACTCTACCATATTGTAAGTTCACTGTATTAACCAGCACTGTCTTAATGTACTGTATTTGTTATACATGTATACATTGTATAAATTACTCATTTATACAAGCACAGCAGCATATTTAAACCTTTTAGAAGAGAAGAAGAAAAATGGGGGAGGGGTATAATGCTGATGTCACCTAATAAATCGCTTTGTGTTTTGCTATGACTTGACCATTTAAACAATTCTAAGAGGCGGCAATGAGATGTGTTGACAGTGGAATTTAACTAGACTTGAATACTGGGGACTGAAGCACCATTAATTAAGCATTATTGTGCTGCTGCTAAAAGTCTGTCAGACAAGGTTCTTTGGGTAGATGTGATATCTTTTATTAGACCAGCTAAATAGTTGGAAATAAGATTGTTCTTTGCGTGATTTGCAAGCTTGTTTTTGCACAAACACCCCTCTTGAGGCATATGGTGACTCATTCTTTTCCTGAATGAAGCCTGCATTTTTTCTGTTCAACTAGTAGAGCATTTATCAAAAAGGTTATTTAATTAACTTCTTCCTATTACAGACCTGACAGGCGCTCAGGATGGTAGTGTGAGAATGTTTGAATGGGGCCATGCACAACAAATTACATGTTTCCGCTCTGGTGGCAATTCAAGGGTAACACGGATGAGATTTAATCATCAGGGAAATAAGGTAATGTACAAAATTACTCTCTACTCACCTTATGCATTATCATTTGGTAGTCCCTGTGTTCCCCCTGTAAATCCAGAAGAGTTCTTCTGTGTTGGTTTGCTGTTTATAATTATAACAATATTATAGTGTTGTGAATGGGGTAGCATGACTCTTTTGAAAGGCTTTCCTTCTCTGCTGAATATTTGCTTTTTAGGCATTTAAAAAATGAATGCCAACAGCATAGCTGAAGTGTAAGTTAAAACAGATTTTTTTAAACCCTTTGCTTGTGGTGAATTAGAACTTTTTGGCAGGAACAGTATCTACTTGAAAATTCAAACCAGTAAAACTAAATGCAAGTTTTATATCCCAGTGTATGTTAAGAGGTAGGTACTTGTGTATTAAGAATATCAGACTATTTAAAATATCTGTAGTCTGGACACTACTGTTCCAAACCAGTGTTCTTGGAGGGTTGCTGATTTAGTAATAGCCTTCATTAAATCTAAGACTAGTTAAAAAAACAAAAACAATCAAACAACCCCTCAAAACAAACAAACCCAGAAACAAAAAGCCCCTGCTAAATACCAGAAGGTACCAAAACTTCCATTTTCCTTAACTTTAGCCATTCCTTCTCCACTGTAATGTCCAGCTGTAGAAATAATATGTACAGTGAAATTTTACTATTCCTAGCACAGTAGTACAATAAGCTGATAAGTTGCCTTGAAGCCGTATAATATTGGGAAGTGGTCTTGGAGCAGTTACTTTCCAGAATTAAATTAGGCACACAGTAATTAGTGCATTAGGAGAAATGAAATTGGTGGTGGTAGAATTTATCTTAAATGTAATAACATACAAAGTTTTATGCATTGATATAGTGCACTATTGTGTATAAATTTCTCTCCTCAGTTTGGGATTGTTGATGCTGATGGATATATAAGTTTATACCAGACAAACTGGAAGTGTTGTCCACATACTGGAATCACCCCCAAACCATATCTGGTAAGCTATAAAATAAACATAGTTCTATAAACTTGCTTTGTACTGTCTGGTTTGTTTGCTTGTTACTTCAGAATAGTTTAAATCTACTCAGATTCTTTAGTAGTTTAAAACTCTACTGCTAGCTTGTCTTTGAAATTAAAATAATAATAATTAGTATTACCATAATATCTACAAACTGCACTTGGAAGATAATTAATTTTCCTATGTCTTAATTAGGAGAGAGGAAGAAAGATATTAGATGTAAAATATTTAGCCATTTTAAGTGCTTTGCAAAGGGAGTGTGATGGGAGAAATCAAACATTTTTATATGCAGTTTTTACTAAATTTTGGGAAGGAATTTAAAGTCAGTTTACAGTCATTGGAATAAATATAGTGCGTCTTGAGCTTTACATTCTTTAACTTTGCTGATTTGAATACGATATGTAGTGTATATTCTTGTAATCCAGGTGCCATGTTAATACTACAACTGTCTTTGTGGCATAGTTACTAACTATGTACTGTAATTTTTTCAGACATGGCAGTGTCATAACAAAACCACCAATGATTTTGTTTTCATCAGTTCATCTTCTTTGATAGCCACAGCTGGACAGTCTACTGACAACAGGTAAAAACTCACTTAACTAAACTTGAATGATGAGCGCACACTGAGTAGTATTTCTTTTATGCTTCCCTGTAGGATATTGTTTGGGATCCAGGTTATCTTCTTGTGAAAATAAGATTTCTGCAGTTGAGGTTGTCCGTACCAGCCAACAGAAGTCAGAGCAGCACTTTAGTGACCAATCAGCAGGGATCCCGGTTTTCAGTTTCCCACTGAAAAACAGAGAAAACCACGGATTTCACGGTTTTATCCTTTTACAAGAGAAACCCCCGGATTTCCCCCTTTTGCAAAGAGCTCTGCAGGCTTGCTGAATTCCAGCCTGCAAGAGCTGTTTTGAAAAGGGGCGAGAAATCCCCAACCCTGCCCAGAGTGGGAGGAGAGGGGGAAAGGAGGGGCCTGATGCTCACACTTACTGGAGACTGCTTCAGGTTCACTCTTCTTGCTGGAGGTAAGTGGGGCTTAGGGGTTGGGGGGCAGGGTTGCGGGGGGGGAAGATGGCTGAGGGAGCAGGGGAGGTTTGCAGCCGGCCGGGCACTTTGGCTGGGAGGAGAGAGGGTGGGGTTTGCAGCCTCCCCATTCCTGGCCAGAGTGCCCGGCCAGCTGCAAACCGCCGTTTCCCACCCCCCACACACACACACTTCCTGAGCCCCATCCACATTGGGCACTCTGGCCAGGAGCAGGGGTTTGCAGCTAACCAGGCTCTCCAGCCAGGAGGAGAGAATCTGCAACCCCATCCACCGCCCTCCTGGCTGGAGTGCCCAGCCAGCTGCAAGCCCTGGGTCACAAATGCAGGGGCCAGGGGGCTGCAGACATGGCGCCTGAGGGACAGGGGCTGTGGGTGGGAGGCAAGGGGCACAAGCAGGGCTGGGCGACTGTAGTGGGGCAGGGGAAGTGAGGGACACCAGCAGGGCTGTGTGGGGCATTTCATTTTAACCACAGCTTTGGGGATTTTTATCACAGTTCGCAGTTTTGCAGTTTTTATCAGAGAATTTGTGATTTTTTTTTTTTAATCACGGTAAACCAGGATCCCTGCCAATCAGTTAATCTTCGTAGGAGCCATGTTAAACCAATTAGTTCATAAGGTGCCACCCTGCTCTGCCTTTTGCCTGGCATCAGACTAACACCTCTAACTGTCTCTCATTACCAGCTGGGGATATGATGGTATCAGAGTGAAACCCTGCCTATGTCCCTTCTCCCCAGTATAAATCATTTTTTGTAAGATTAAAATCTTTTGTGTCCATGGCTGTACCATCCCAAATTTTGAAACAGGGTTTGGAACAAGCCCAGCAGAGGCATGCAGTTAGTTAACACGAATCATGCACAAGAACAAAGATTACAGTGCAATGTGCATGTATTTGAACTGTGTATTTATGTTATGTATGTTCATGTATTTAATGAATATCTATGCATGAAGTGCCAAATGGGTGATTAATTACTTGTAATCTTCCCTTTCACCCTTACTCATGTACTTCTTTATATTAGGCATGTTAAACAGATGTGAGAATTGCTTCGTAAGAGTAATTTGGGCTTTATCAACCTTAACATTATCTTTTCTGCTTTATACTGAATTTAAGTAGAATTAAATGCATATAAGCTGACCAACCTCAAGTGTGTAAAAATAAATAATTCTCTCTGACATTTGAGTTGAGTGAAATAATACATTCTCTTTTACCCCTTCTACAGAAATATATGTTTATGGGATACATTGGTTGGTCCTGCAAATTGTTTAGTGCACGGTAAGCAAAAACACTAACAAAATTAATCAGTTACAGTAAGAAAGGATCATTTAAAAATTGTAAGATGTTTCTGAATTGTTTTTCTTATAAGTTGAACAAATCACATAGATGGCATCAGTTTTAAATGTATTTGTAAAGTGTCTTTTACCTTAGCCTTTCTCCATACTACCTTGGAAATTTGTTTTAAAAATTGGAGTAGATGTTTAGCTGATATAAATTGTTAATAGCTTCATTGACTTCAGTGGAGCTATTCCAGTTTACATCATTTGAGGATCTGCCCCTCTGCAGGTACAATTTGTGTTACAACTTGCCAGTGGAGAGTATCCATCTACAAAACCCGTCTTTTATTTTAAAATAAATTGAGCAACTCCCTGCTTATGTATATAATATAGCTACTGCAGTAAAGGCTGCATGTTATGCCGTACTTAGGCTAGGGACAGACATTCAAAAAGCCTGAGCTTGAATTGACTCAATATTTGCAGGTTAGTCTAATCTGCAGAGATTGAACCAATTTGCAAGTGGTTGGCCATTCCCTTTTCAATCTGGAAATGCAGACACATGCCTGCGGTGACCCAGGCCAGAACCCCGGCGGGGCTAAAGTAGCCCTCCCTTCCCTTCCACAGGGAAGTTGAGCTGGCAGAGTGGGGAGGAGGGCATGGCCAGGGCCCTGGCAGGCCTGAGTATGACTGAGGGAGGGGTTTAAATCCCTGCCTTGGCCTGCAGGGTTGGCCAGATGGAGGCATGGCCAGACCTCCATGGCAGGAGGAGGAGGGGAAGAGCTCTGCCTGCCATAGCAGCTCCCTGGCAGCAGGGAGCAATCTGAGCACACAGCTCCACTGCACAGCCCCAGAGGGGAACTCTTTCTCCCCATTTTCCCACCACTTCTCCTCCCTCTCCCCCACTGCCATGGGGCAGGGAGGGGGGGGCCTCTGTGTAGTGCTTACTGGCCCCAGAGTGGGACTCTTCCCCCTTTTCCGTCCCCCCCACCCTAACTGCAGGGCAGGGAGAAAGGCTCTGCGCAGTGCTGCCTGGTCCAGCCCAGCCTGAGTGCCGGGGAGTGACTGTCACTGAGCTGCAGCCACTGAGGATGGTCCTGCCCCTGCAGCCTGGGCCAGCCCTGCTCAGCCCCACCCAAGGCAACTGCATGGCTGGGCAGGCTCGCAGGGGCAGGGCCCTCCCCAGCAGGTGCAGTTCAGTGATGGGGAAGTTGAGCCCTCTCAGTGAGAGCAGCCTGGCCTGGCGTGCGTGGGTGGTGGCTAGCCAGGCAGTGGGCTACCTGGGCCGGCTCAGAGATGCCGCAGGGGCTAATGAGTCCACAGCAAGCCCCTGTGGCGGGTGGCTGCTGGGCTCCGAGCCTGCTGGCACCTCCGAGCTGGCCTGGGTTGTATGCCACCCGGCTATCCACTACCCATGTGTACTGAGCCAGGCTGCTCTCACTGACAGGGCTCAGCTTCCCTGTCACTGAACTGCAGCTACTGGGGAGGGCCCCAGCTCTGTGGCCTGAGCCACATCCACCACTTGGCTGCCTTGGCCTGGGCCAAGCGGCCCGGGCTGCAGGGGCAGGGCCATCCCCAGCGGCTGTGGCTCAGTGACAGCCACTCCCCGCACCCCAGCTGGGCCAGGCTGGGCAACACCATACAGAGGCCCCCTCCCCACCCCACAGCAGCCTGGGGCAGGGGGGGAGGAAAAGGAGGGGGAAGAGTCTTCCTCTAGCACCACACAGTGGCAGGTGACAGGGGATGAGGGAGTCTGCTCCCCCCCAGTGGCAGGGGGAAGAATTAACCCCTTCACTTCCCCTTTAGCCTTAATGGAGCCATGCCAGAATGGCTGCAGTCCCTGCCGGTGGGATAAGGGAGGGAGGGGGAGGATATACTCCACCCCCCCCCCGGGCACCTTGACAGAGGCTGCTGCCCCTCCCTATCCCCTTGCTACTCCAGCGGTAGGGGCGTGGCCAGACACTGTCCCAGCATGGCCCCGTTAAGGTGAAGGGATCAGAGTGGGGTGTAATTCCTCCCTCCATCCCTTCTGCCCTTGGGGACCACAGCCAAGGTCCTGGCCATCCCCTCTGCCTCCACCGCTCACCTGCAGACAGTCAGACCCCGGGGGGGGGGGGGGAAGGAAGGGGCAGGAGGGAAGAATTAACTCCCTCCTTGCCCAATTTGCCTTAATTGGGGCCATGCCAGGACATGTCTGGCTACATCCCTGCCCAGGCTAGAGAGCAGGGGGGTGGGTCCAGCCCTGCTTTCTGGAGCAGAGAGCACAGCCCAGTTCAGGGCTGCATAGCATGCTGGGATGCTGGAGGACTCTGGTTTAACTTAAACCAGGAGGAGGTCTGGGACAGCAGTTCCATAAACTGGTTTGTGCCAGATCAGTTAAGTTGGATATTACATTCAACCAGGTTTATCCTAAACTTGTTTTAGCCATTTTAAAACTGGTTTATGTACACTGAACTCTTGTTCTGTTACAGGTTTAAATCAGTTTCTGATCACTTAAAACGGTTTATGTGCAACTTCTGTCCCTAGCCTTGGGGTATAGACAGATGTAACAATTGATGTTGAAAGATACAGCTATACACTGATATGGTGTGTCTAGTATATCTGCATGACTCTGTAGCCATGCAAGTGCAGTACAAACGTTCCACACTCCAACTTTAACCCTTTGACATTAAGGCTGCTTGCAGATGTTAAGAAACAAAACAAAACGGTGCTTTAAACTCAGTGTGCTCCCCGCATTGAGTTCAGCACATGCCCAGAAGAGGCAGCGCCTTAGTTGGACCTGACTCGCCCAACATTTGTATAGATTGGGAGCTTTAATGGGGGGTTCTTGGCACTTTTATCTAACAGCTGATTTAATGGGCTTTAGATAAAAGTGCCAAAAAGCCCCACTGAAGCACCCAATCTATTATAGATGCCATGGAGTCGGCTCAAAGTAATGTGCTGCTCCATCCAGTAAAGTGCAGGGGAGGGCATTGTTTTGTTTTCGTTTTGTTTCATTTTTGTTTTGTTTTGTGTTTTGTCTGCAAGAAGCCTTAGGGTTACAATTAGGGTGATTTTTGCAAACTTGCATTCCCCAGGATCATGCCAGGATAATAGTCACAGTATAATAGCTGATGCAGGCTACTGAACGACAACTCCTCCTCCCCCTTTAAAACTGTTAAAATGCATCTGTTACATTTGTCTATACCCTTACTTAGGAATCTCGTGGCTTTACTCATAATTAATTTAAACATAATGAATACAATTAATTCTACCCTTACTAGAAGGTTACCTCCTTTTTAAGCAGTTGATTAAAATGCACTTGGTTAAGTAATCAATTAGCTAAGACAGTGGAATCCTTTTAATTTTAAATAACTGTAAGTTACTTTAAAATGTTTGCTATTGTGGGTGTCCAAATAAACACCCGAGTACATGATCCTTGCTATTAGATCAAGTCTTTAGGGCTTGTCTGTGCTGGAAGATTACATCTTAGGGTCTGGCTACGCAACCAAATGCAAGTGTTGTTGCAACATGTACAAATACACATGCTAGTTCTGATCTAGCATGGATACCAAGAGCAGTAAATGTATGGTGCACTAGTTTCAGCATTAGCTATCAGCAAGAGTATGAGCTATCCAAATCCAGTGCTTCCCATCTTTTGCTGGTGTTACTCATTCTAGCTAGCTTAAACTATTGTTCGTTCTGCCATAGATAGTACAGTTCATAAAGCTGCTGATCCCTCTATCTGTTGCTGTTGCACATTCATTTGGCTTTATAAATGCTTTAATTCTGGGGCATCACACAGGTGTCTCTCACTGTGATAAATTTCTAAGGCACATCATTAGTCTATGTAGTGATACAGAAATAGTGTTATAAGGTTCTACATATCTGTTTCTACATCAGATTTGCCAAGTGTGCAAATATAATTAATCTTTGATGTGGTACTTAATATAGCATTAGCTTTTTGTACCGTTTCATCCAACACTTAATATTCTGAAAGACACCTATCTCCTTCTCTTGTTGTTTTACATATGTGTTCACCTCAGTACCAGTACAATAACTATGGCCTTTAAAAGGACCTTATGTTTATTTGTGTGTTTGTTTAGCTGGTGGTGGTGCTTAATATTATATCATCAGTCGTCTTTGTTATAGAAAAATTAAAATCCTATTTGCTAGAGGTCCAGTGTAAGACCATTGCTAAAATCACTACTCCAGGTTAAAATAGAATGTGCATGGCTTCCAATTCTAATATTTAGAGAATATTTCATTATTTAAGAACCTACAAATAGTGTGTACCATCAGAAATGTGTCAGGTTTCAGGTAATGTACAGCATCTGACTTCAGATTCAGCAGTGCAAAAGCTGCTGAGCCTTAATTATGATAGCTAAAATCTGTCTTCTATTATAGTCCATATAATAAACTTGTTCTCACTAGTAAAGAACAAAAGAGATGTTCAAGTGAATTTGACAGGCAACACAGATGAGAGAGAGAACTCATTGTCATAAAATATTGAGGCAAGGATCTAAGCAGGATTAGAGTAATGGTTAATATATATCTTTTATGTGGAAAACATGCATAGTATCTTGGTAAAACCTAGAAAGATTTGAGAGCATGAGAATTTTTCTCAGGATATAAAATAACCCATATTTATAGGGATTTAGAAGTACTTTCCCTGTGGGTAAGCTATTACTTAATTGAATTCTTTAGTGATTTTTGTACCTTCCATGGAAATGTATGGTATTTGCCACTATTACAGATAGGGTAAGAAATTAGAGGACCAGTGATCTGATCCTCTGTGACTGCATATATTTCTGTTGCTGCTACTTCACTCCATTAGAGCTGAAGAAAAGGTTAACAGTTTCCTTTTGTTTTGGATTTCAGCTTTTGTGTGCCATGATAGTGGGGCAACTGTACTAGCATATGCTCCAAAACATCAGCTTTTATTATCAGGCGGCAGAAAAGGATTTACCTGTGTCCTTGATCTTCGACAAAAGCAACAACGACAGCTTTTCCAGAGTCATGATTCTCCAATTAAAGCAATTGCAGTGGATCCTACAGAAGAATATTTTGTTACAGGATCTGCAGAGGGCAACATAAAGGTAATTTAATTTTACCTTAGTAGAGGAAGGTATAATTCCATTCTAGATATTTGAATGAATTCAAACTATTCTGCCAAATACTCGACCAGACTCTTGCTTTGGCAAGCCAAGTGGCTTATCTGTTATGTCTCAACTTCTGTCATTCTTTGTTCAACCTTAACTTTTTGCATTACCTCATTAGTGCTTAACTGGACAACCTTGATTTTTACCTTAATGTTGTCTTCATATTTAAATAAGAAGTACTGCTTTTAATATAAATAATTTGAAAAGGAAAGGAGGTGTACACTGTTACTGTCTGACAAAAAAAAAAAAATCAAGCCAAGTAGTCTGGTTTTTCATTAATGAATGATTATTATGAGTAAGTTTGGAGTACCTAAGCATTACTAACATAACAACATTAATAATGTTATAACATTTTTCAGGTATGGAGTTTATCCACCTTTAATCTTCTGCATACATTTGTCAATGAGCATGCTCGACAGTCCATCTTCAGAAACATTGGGACAGGAGTCATGCAAATTGAAACCGGACCAGCAAATCACATATTCTCCTGTGGAGCTGATGGGACAGTAAAGATGAGAATCTTGCCTGATAGATTTATCCCATTTAATGAAGTGTTAAAAAATGATGTGAAACTTATGCTGTAATGTTTTTGTCAATACTGTACATAACTTTTCAGAAAATATTTTCCATGGAAGTGGCCAACAAATGTAATATACAATGATATCTGGTGCCACAAATAATTGATTTTATGTTAATATTTATTTCCTGAAGCTTTAGTCCCTGATGCACTGATGCCTTAAAGATTAACAGGCTCCTTTAGACTTTGATTTATATTGCCTAAAGTAGAAACTATAAATTACTCTGTAAAAT
>NW_005842682.1:275314-278667 GCF_000455745.1 Alligator sinensis | reverse complement strand
ATATATATATATATATATTTATTTATAATATACTGAAGATGTTACTGAAGTGTTTCACTTTTTTCCTTTTGTGATAACCTCCACTCAATGCCTTCAAGCACAATGTCTTCTCATACATGACACCAGTCTTCTCTGAAGCCAGGTCCAAAGGGAAGCCTTACATTACATGTCCTTTTATTGTGGCAACCATAAAACCTTCTCCTCTAGATCTTTCACTTTCACTTTAACTCCTAGTCAACTGGAGTAAGTATTTGCACCTTTTTGACTGGGAATCGAACAAATCTGTTTGGGAAGAAAATACTCATGGTACACCAGGGACTAGCCACACAGAGGTGTTCATTAAATGAGCCACTACCGCACTCCCAGTCCTGGAATCCAGGCTTCTTGCCCTGATCTTTCCTTTGACTTAGGGTAGAAGAAACTGAAGGCTATTCTGTAACTTTTCTATGTGATAGCTTGAATCACTGCCATCAGGATGGCAGACTTATCTTTTAAAAAGTCTATTTTTAACCCTGAAACACTCCCTTTCAAAAATATTGTAAATATTATGTGGATATCTTCCTAATAAAAATATTTAAAGATGATGTGTGTGAAGCTTTCCTCTTGAACAAACTAACTATGTGAAGGTATTGATCAGGATAAGGAATTTAGATTTTTTTCTTTAAAGTGTATTTATTTAAGCACCTGTAAAAGAGAAAACAACTAACTTAAAAAAAAAAAAATACATTTTTTCTAGTGACTTTATTTTAACCCAAAGATACTGAATTTGTTTCCAGCACTTAACTTGTTTTTTGTCTAATTTTAATTTTTTTTTAAATCAGCAACAAAGTACTTTACTGCTTCAGTTGTATAAAATATACTCTAGATTTACATATGATATAAAAAATAAAGAATATATATATTGAAGTAAGAGGGTGTCTAGGCTTTATTTGCCAAATGTAAAATTGCATAAATGTTTGACCAAAATATTAAATGCGCAAAGCCTTTTAAAACTTTTTGAAAAATAGCTAAAGCTATGTCTGTGACTATTTTGAGTTATGCTTCTTGTGATTTATTTAAAAATGTAGATAGCTTCATAAATGCTTGATTTATAAACTAGGTATGAAGCTGACTCTGGTTACTTGAATGCAAATGGTGTAATTTTTTGCTAAAAGGTATTTTGTGAAATAAATATGACAAACAACTATTTAATGTAAAATAAACTCTGATTGAGACCTATTGGCTTAAATAAAGCATAGAAATGAAGGGCTTACAAAATGAACTTTGTAGTATTCTCAGGATACTTTTATCTTCAGAGTATAATTGTCTAACAAGATTTTGTAAATTGAATTACGATGATTTTAAATGTGAATTGAGAAAGTTGCAGTGCAAACATTAAGTCGAGGGTTTTTATGCACATGACCTGAACTTACAAATTTGTGCAATAACATGTGAATATTTTTGCCCTGGATAGACCTGTGACAGCATTTCAAAAAAATAATACAACTACTTCCATAGTAATGTTTTTAATTTCTTCCTCAATGTTCTGTTCCTGGATTGAGACCAAGTACAGTAAAAGACCAGAAAACTCACTGTCTAAAAATGGCACAGCTTTATTGACAACGGATCTGCTCAATGTGTGCATTGTATCTGCTTAGTGACTGCATTTGTAATACTGCTTATCATTAGTAAGGTAACAAAACTCAGCGGCTCACCCCTAACAAAATTTAGCTAAAATCCTATGATTTCTATAATTATATGCATTCATTTATGCACCCATTGAAGTCACTAAAATTGCCATCATGCAACAGAAGCACTTCAGTATTTGCAAGATCATAGCCTATCTTTATTTTGCAGAACTCATATTGATTTTCAAGCCATAATATAACTTGACTTTCCAATTCCCAGCTTGGTTTAATACACTGGTAGTTGGGGAAAATCCTCATTTCACTTGGAAACTGAGCAGATTTGATGTGGATGTCATCAAAATGTAAACCTCACTGTCATACTAGTCAATTTTCTAAGTAGAACTGCACTTTAAACATTTACTTGGCAAATTTATGTGCTTATAGAAGAGCAAATTTGGGGAATAACTAAGTGTTGTTTATAGTTAACGTAAGCTAATATTAAAATGATGTAAAATCCTGATGTATTTACCACACGTCCGTAATCTTTAAAATAAATGATCATGCAGACTCAACCTTCTAGAACACCATTGTTGCTGCTACTTTCTTTATCAGTTGTTTCCTGTTGTATAAGGTTCCTTGATATTTGACAGTTTTGATGAGTTAATTTTTACTAATCTTACTTTTCTTGTGGTAGTAATGAAATACAAGTATGTTATCTTTTTCTTGTACCTGTGCCTTTTTAAAGGGACACTGTGAACTTAAAATCTAGTCAATAAAAGTGTAGTTATTCCAGATATTGCAGTTAACCTTGATGATCCACTCCCACACCATTTTGTTGCATTTTAACAACCAGGTTCTGCTGTTTGTTCTCTCCCCTGCTGCTCTGAGACCCAAGCAAATGGTGAAATTAACTGAATGTTGTCCAAATTGGTTGACAGGAAGAATCAACTCTGGATGACTGAAGTAGTAGTTGCCCATCTTGTTCCAGTTTGAGTGTCCTTTCTATACTCTACAAATACAAATAATTTGAGGTACCTAGCAAGTGACAAAAGTGGGTTTACATAACCAGTGATAGTTTACTTTTGATTCCTTGATAAAGAATAAAAATAGATTTTCATTGAAAAGAATTAAAGGTTCTCACATGTATCCAAGACGGATTGTAGGAAATGTCTATTGGTAAAAGATCTGACCTGAACGGATACAGATTCTCTTCAGAGGTTAACTGAAATGGTAATATGTTAGGACAGAAAGATACTTTGAATTGTAGAATAAAACTAAAATGCAGTTTTAGGTAGCTTTTATAAGGATATGCCTACTACTTGGAAAGGAAGAATAGTCCCCAGTTGGGAAGAATGTACTCAAATCAGTTGGGTTTTTTTGGTGGTATTATGACCTACTGTTCTCTTAAGTATCAGTGTATGATGCTTATGTAAAGTGTACAGTTTAGAGTGGTTCTCTGAAAAGTGGTATTGTGGGATTTTTGTTCTTTGCTCATTTCAGTTTCTGTATCAAATGTGTCTTTTGTACAAAAAATTAGTATAATAGTCAGGACACAACTTAATATGTAAGTCAATCTTTTTTTCCCTTGTCTGCAGACCAAATTCTGTCTTTGGGTGTACCTAAGAATCCTAGCTAAATTAATTTAATTGGGCTGGCAGATGTGCACATAAAATTTAATTTAATTAATGATGTGGAATCTCACTGCAACACTATAACATAGACCCCCCCCAACTATGTATGTCTGTT